>NC_050177.1:37306266-37318274 GCF_008315115.2 Sander lucioperca
GACGAGATAAATCCTGCAGCTACTGCACCACAGCAGTCTGCAGCGTTCTGAAAGCTGCCAGTTTCAACCACTGAGATCATCTTCTACGGTGGATCATCTTCATAGCCATTGACTCTTTGTACTGCTGTCTTACTTTCGACTTTCCGGCTTTTTTGTAGCTGGATATATTATTTGTTGTTTCTAGTTATGAATTTGGATAACGTTAATGATAGTGAGATACTAGTGATAAATCGGCGAAACAACATTTCATTTCTGATTTCCTGCTTTGTTTTAATGCTGCCTGGTGCTCTCTCTCTTCAGTAACTCTCTACCTCTCTCGTCCACATACCGTTACCGTGCAAGCGGCCTCTCGTAAGCCTCTCTCTAAAACACGCCATTTCAACCAGGTGACAGTTTGTGAAATAAAAATAAAACAGACTGCAGTGCACGACAACACCAACAGATGAATGGTGAAGGAAGATTGATTCCACGTAGTGAGTGATACAGAGTGCACTGTACAAAAAAAAAATCTATTATTTTTCTTATTATTATTTGGAGGGGCTTAGGAACATTTTAGGGTAGCTTCAGCCCCCTAAAATAGGCCTAAAAACGTCCCTGAATATAACAAAACAGAAACAGCAATTTACGGGTTTAAGCGTGTTTTTTTGTCGCTTTTCTTTAATTTTTTCCCACTTTTGTAGCCTAAATAAGAACATGTACAGTCTATCTTTGTGTTGTTAGTTGTTTCTGTGTCTAAGTGACTGATGGGAACAACAATCTTTGACATTGGTCCAGTATTAAGCAAGAAAAACAGCCCCGAAATCACCATCACCAAACCCACCAGACTCCATGTAAATAATCAGGACTTTTATCATCGACAGAAGCATGTGTGAGTCTCTATGTGTGAGTCTCTGTGAGTCTGTGTGTGTGTGTGTGTGTGTGTGTGTGTGTGTGTGTGTGTGTGTGTGTGTGTGTGTGTGTGTGCGCATGTTTGTGTGTGTGTGTGTGTGTGCGTGTGTGTGTGTGTGCGTCTGTGTGTGCATATGCATGTGTGTGTCTGTTTGTGTGTGTGTGTGTGTGTGTTTGTGTGCGTCTGTGTGCATGTGCATGTGTGTGTCTGTTTGTTTGTGTGTGTGTGTGTGTGTGTGTGTGTTTGTGTGTGTGTGTGTGTGTGTGTGTGTGTGTGTGTGTGTGTGTCTCTGTGTGTGTGTGTGTGTCTCTGTGTGTGTGTGTGTGTGTATTTTATTCAAATTATATTGATATTGTTTATGAGAAGAGAGGACCAGGGCAAAGCACATTTCATTACATTCTCTCTGTACTTTGTACTTTTAAATGCACATGATAAGACACTTGAACTTGAACTTATTATGGTCTGTTTCTGCCTGTTGACTCATTAAAGGAGCGCTCTAGATTTAGGGGGACTGGCCCAGAGCCTGAGACTCTTCTGCTTGAGGCTGCTGCATGTTATGGTGAGTGCTGATTGGCTGATACTCGTCTAACAGTCAGTCAGTTTGTCTTGTGCATGGGCGATAGTTCAGGGCTTGTGAGGGGAGGAGCTGAAGGAGGAGCCCAATTTATTCATGCACTGATCGGGTGGATGTCTGGCAGCCATGAAAATTAAAATCCAAAAAAATAAAAATAACTAAAAATAACAAAAATAAAGAGAAAAGAAAGGACGAAGGAAGGTTAAAAAGTATTAGATTAGCTTAATAAATAGGAGGGAACAATGAAAATAACGGTAGATGAGGTATGTAGAGTATAATGGGGTCAAGGAAATGATGTCAGTGTGAAAATGTAATCGTGGGTCATGAATTGGGATTACGGTGGTTTGTTTTGCAGGATTATGGAGAGGGGGGGGGGTTCCAGTGGCCCATTGTGCTTCCTGAATTAGCTGCGTCATTGCTGGGTTGTGGATGGCTCTCTGAATGTAATTTTTGTGAGGCTGAAGTTTCTCTCTTGGATGGGTTTGAGACCGGACAATCTCTGGATGTAATTGGTTGTTAAAGGTCCCATGACATGGTGCTCTTTGGATGCTTTTATACAGGCCTTAGTGGTCCCCTAATACTGTATCTGAAGTCTCTTTTATATAGGCCTTAGTGGTCCCCTAATACTGTATCTGAAGTCTCTTTTATATAGGCCTTAGTGGTCCCCTAATACTGTATCTGAAGTCTCTTTTATATAGACCTTAGAGGTCCCCTAATACTGTATCTGAAGTCTCTTTTATATAGGCCTTAGTGGTCCCCTAATACTGTATCTGAAGTCTCTTTTATATAGGCCTTAGTGGTCCCCTAATACTGTATCTGAAGTCTCTTTATATAGACCTTAGTGGTCCTCTAATACTGTATCTGAAGTCTCTTTTATATAGACCTTAGAGGTCCCCTAATGCTGTATCTGAAGTCTCTTTTATATAGACCTTAGTGGTCCCCTAATACTGTATCTGAAGTCTCTTTTATATAGGCCTTAGTGGTCCCCTAATACTGTATCTGAAGTCTCTTTTATATAGACCTTAGTGGTCCCCTAATACTGTATCTGAAGTCTCTTTTATATAGACCTTAGAGGTCCCCTAATACTGTATCTGAAGTCTCTTTTATATAGACCTTAGTGGTCCCCTAATACTGTATCTGAAGTCTCTTTTATATAGACCTTAGTGGTCCCCTAATACTGTATCTGAAGTCTCTTTATATAGACCTTAGTGGTCCCCTAATACTGTATCTGAAGTCTCTTTTATATAGACCTTAGTGGTCCCCTAATACTGTATCTGAAGTCTCTTTATATAGACCTTAGTGGTCCCCTAATACTGTATCTGAAGTCTCTTTTATATAGGCCTTAGTGGTCCCCTAATACTGTATCTGAAGTCTCTTTTATATAGACCTTAGTGGTCCCCTAATACTGTATCTGAAGTCTCTTTATATAGACCTTAGTGGTCCCCTAATACTGTATCTGAAGTCTCTTTTATATAGACCTTAGAGGTCCCCTAATACTGTATCTGAAGTCTCTTTTATATAGACCTTAGTGGTCCCCTAATACTGTATCTGAAGTCTCTTTTATATAGACCTTAGTGGTCCCCTAATACTGTATCTGAAGTCTCTTTTATATAGGCCTTAGTGGTCCCCTAATACTGTATCTGAAGTCTCTTTCCCGAAATGTATACCTAACACCATTTCTAGCCACTGGGGGACCATAGGCAGGCTGGGGGAACTCATATTAATGTTAAAAAACCTCATAAAATGACATTTTTATGCCATGGCACCTTTTAAAACANTTTATATAGACCTTAGTGGTCCCCTAATACTGTATCTGAAGTCTCTTTTATATAGACCTTAGTGGTCCCCTAATACTGTATCTGAAGTCTCTTTTATATAGACCTTAGTGGTCCCCTAATACTGTATCTGAAGTCTCTTTTATATAGACCTTAGTGGTCCCCTAATACTGTATCTGAAGTCTCTTTTATATAGACCTCAGTGGTCCCCTAATACTGTATCTGAAGTCTCTTTTATATAGACCTCAGTGGTCCCCTAATACTGTATCTGAAGTCTCTATATAGACCTTAGTGGTCCCCTAATACTGTATCTGAAGTCTCTTTTATATAGGCCTTAGTGGTCCTCTAATACTGTATCTGAAGTCTCTTTTATATAGACCTCAGTGGTCCCCTAATACTGTATCTGAAGTCTCTTTTATATAGACCTCAGTGGTCCCCTAATACTGTATCTGAAGTCTCTATATAGACCTTAGTGGTCCCCTAATACTGTATCTGAAGTCTCTTTTATATAGACCTTAGTGGTCCCCTAATACTGTATCTGAAGTCTCTTTATATAGGCCTTAGTGGTCCCCTAATACTGTATCTGAAGTCTCTATATAGACCTTAGTGGTCCCCTAATACTGTATCTGAAGTCTCTTTTATATAGGCCTTAGTGGTCCCTAATACTGTATCTGAAGTCTCTTTTATATAGACCTCAGTGGTCCCCTAATACTGTATCTGAAGTCTCTTTATATAGGCCTTAGTGGTCCCTAATACTGTATCTGAAGTCTCTTTTATATAGGCCTTAGTGGTCCCCTAATACTGTATCTGAAGTCTCTTTTATATAGGCCTTAGTGGTCCCCTAATACTGTATCTGAAGTCTCTTTTATATAGGCCTTAGTGGTCCCCTAATACTGTATCTGAAGTCTCTTTTATATAGACCTTAGTGGTCCCCTAATACTGTATCTGAAGTCTCTTTTATATAGGCCTTAGTGGTCCTCTAATACTGTATCTGAAGTCTCTTTTATATAGGCCTTAGTGGTCCTCTAATACTGTATCTGAAGTCTCTTTTATATAGACCTCAGTGGTCCCCTAATACTGTATCTGAAGTCTCTTTTATATAGACCTTAGTGGTCCCCTAATACTGTATCTGAAGTCTCTATATAGACCTTAGTGGTCCTCTAATACTGTATCTGAAGTCTCTTTTATATAGGCCTTAGTGGTCCTCTAATACTGTATCTGAAGTCTCTTTTATATAGACCTCAGTGGTCCCCTAATACTGTATCTGAAGTCTCTTTTATATAGACCTCAGTGGTCCCCTAATACTGTATCTGAAGTCTCTATATAGACCTTAGTGGTCCCCTAATACTGTATCTGAAGTCTCTTTTATATAGACCTCAGTGGTCCCCTAATACTGTATCTGAAGTCTCTTTATATAGGCCTTAGTGGTCCCTAATACTGTATCTGAAGTCTCTTTTATATAGGCCTTAGTGGTCCCCTAATACTGTATCTGAAGTCTCTTTATATAGGCCTTAGTGGTCCCTAATACTGTATCTGAAGTCTCTTTTATATAGGCCTTAGTGGTCCCCTAATACTGTATCTGAAGTCTCTTTTATATAGGCCTTAGTGGTCCCCTAATACTGTATCTGAAGTCTCTTTTATATAGGCCTTAGTGGTCCCCTAATACTGTATCTGAAGTCTCTTTTATATAGACCTTAGTGGTCCCCTAATACTGTATCTGAAGTCTCTTTTATATAGGCCTTAGTGGTCCCCTAATACTGTATCTGAAGTCTATTTTATATAGACCTTAGTGGTCCCCTAATACTGTATCTGAAGTCTCTTTCCCGAAATTCAGCCTTGGTGCAGAATTACAGCCACTAGAGTCAGTCCCACAATGAGCTTTCCTTAGTATGTGCCATTTCTGTGTCTGTAGCTATTGAGGAGGAGAGAGGGGGGGCAAGGTGGAGGGTGGGGGTGTGGCCTTGACCAACTGCCACTTTGCTCATTTGAAAGCCATGATGTCCCTCTCTCATGGGTGGGCCAAATTCTCTGGGCGGGCAAAGCAGAGAAAGGGGAGGTAATCTTGCTCCTTATGAGCTCATAAGGAGCAAGATTCCAGATCGGCCCATCTGAGCTTTCATTTTCTCAAAGGCAGAGCAGGATACCCAGGGCTTGGTTTACATCTATTGCCATAGGCAGGCTGGGGGAATGCATATTAATGTTAAACAACCTCATAAAGTGAAATCTTCATGCCATGGGACCTTCAAGACCTGAACCCTGCCAATGGCACAATGTTTAGCTAGCCAGCTCGTGACTTTGCCTGGAACGCTACCAAGTCGTGAGTTGTGACTTGAAGTTGTAACTTACGGGCTAAAAATTGCATCTGGAACGCAGCATAATGCTTAGACTTGTTAGTGAACACGTACTATATATCTAGGGAAAGCTCAGAAAGACTTTTTTTTGGAAATAAAGAAACACCAAGTAAGAATAGAACTAGGAAATGCAATTCCTGCAGTTTGTGAAAAAATGGGAATGGTTTTAATAAGTATGAATTTCATTGAAATGTTGAGTAATACCAATAATGTATAAAACAAAAGTGGAATATTTAAGTTAAAGCTGTCGCTGCACTGAATTGCTGGTTAAAATGTGTAAAAAGGTGAAGTTGTAGGGAAAAGTGGAAATGGTTCTAATTAATAAACATTTCTTTAAAACACAAATAGTACCAATATGATATAAAAGTTTTTGTTAAGAGCTGATGCTTAACTAAGTTACCGGCTTCATTTTGGATGAAGAAGTAACTGAAAGAGTAATGAATGAGTTGGTAAAATGGGAAATGGGTGGGTCAAATTAGGAAATCTCAATCAGCTGTGTTCAATATTTTCAAAAAGTACGAAAATAATTTATAAGTTGTATAAAACTAATGAATGAAGACGTGGAACATTTTTAGGCTTGAATTAAGTATGAATCCCTAAATAAGACTTGATTAAGCATGGAAAGCTGAAGCCATATAAATTATTAATATAAATAATAATAATAATAAATGTAGTGTTATTATTTTTATTACTGTCTGTAATTGTAATTTTTCGGTCTGGGGAAAAGTGCAATGTAATGAAATGGTATAGGAGAACAGCAGCTGGTTCTTCCAGCTGTAATCAAGCCTTTCCTTGGCTTTGATGTTTAATTATCACACCTGTTTGTTTATAAACTGCTTGCTACTGACTGAAAGAGCCCTGGAAAACTTCCCATTCAATGAAGCCTCAAAAAAGCCTAAGCAATACGTGGTATCAATATAATGACTTCAACGTGAGCACCTGAAAGCATTTGTGAAAGTATTGATGAATAATTTGAATTATATATCACAATTTTAAAAACTGGTACTCTGTGCTTTCGTCCAAAAATGTTGAGGATGTTTAACAAGGACTGTCAATGAAGGAATGCTTGTGACTCCTGTCCTTTGGAGGCTCACAGAGCCAAATGTATAAGTCCTATTGCTTACATGAGAACTGAGAGTAGACAAGTATATCTACGCTTTAATGTATATATGGTGCATGAGAAGTAGAAATTGTGGCCGTGAAAGCAAGTTAAAGAGAAAGTTTAAAAATGTCTCCTTACTGCACTGTACCTGTGACACCACCCACAATGAGCAGCCCTTAAAAACGCAGAAAAAGCATAAAGAAGCACTAAACTTAAACAGCGATAACACAAAAACTGCATGTTCGATTCTATTTTATTTATAGTGTCAAATCACAACAGGAGTTATCTCAGGACACTTTTCAGATAAATTGGGACTAGACCACACTCTTTAATTTACAAAGACCCAACATTATGGAAGTCTAAATGGTAGAAAAAAGTTGAATACAAGCCCAAATGTCCTTTAAGAGCTGAACATTTTGATATTTGTCATAAAAAAGCTTAGTATAATATATCAAAAATAGTCATGTCGAAAAAAAGTGATAAAAAGTCATAGTATAGTATGTCAAAAAAAGTGATAAAAAGTAATAATATAATATGTCGAAAAAAGTCATTGGTTACTGTGTCAAAATTAGTCAAGGTATAGTATGTCGAAAAAAGTGGTAAAAAATTCATAGTATAGTATGTTGAAAAAAGTCATGAAAAAGTCATAGTATAGTATGTCAAAAATAGTCATAGTATAGTATGTCGAAAGAAGTCATAGTATATTATGTCGAAAAAGGACATAGTATAGTATGTTGAAAGAAGTCTGGAAGGACATGCATACGCCACACAAAAAGGCCCAGCCTGGACTGGGTATCGCACCAAGGGTCACAGTCTACACTGCCCACTTGTTGAAAAATTGCTAACCACTGAGCCACCCTGCCACCAAATAAAGTATATTCAAAAATGCATTGTATAGTATGTAGAAAAAAGAGATATAAAAGTCATGGTACAGTATGCCTAAAAAAGTGATTGTATGGTATGTTGAAGAAAGTCTGGAAGAACATGCAAACGCCACACAAAAAGGCACAGCTAGGACTGACCAAGGGTCTAAGTCTGCACTGCCTACTTGTTGAAACATAAGCACCATGCCACCAAAATTAAGTGTGTTCAAAAATTCATAGAATAGTATGTTGAAAAAAGTGATGAAAAGTAATAATATAGTATGTCGAAAAAAGTAAAAGTATAGTATGTCAAAAACAGTGGTAAAAAAGTAATAGTATAGTATGTCGAAAAAAGTGATGAAAAGTAATAATATAGTATGTAGAAAAAAAGTCATAGTATAGCATGTCGGAAAAGTGATAAAAAAGTCATAGTATAGTATGTCGAAAAAGTCATAAAATAGTCAAAGTATTGTATGTTGAAAAAAAGTCATAGTATAGTAAGACGAAAAATGTCATAGTATAGTATGTCGAAAAAAGTCATAAAAAGTCATAGTATAGTATTACGAAATAAATCATAGTATAGTATGTCGGAAAAGGTGGTAAAAAAAAGTCATAGTATAGTATGTATAAAAAAGTCATAAAACAGTCAAAGTATAGTATATCGAAAAAAGTGGTAAAAAAAAGTCAAAGTATCATATGTTGACAAAAAGTGGTAAAAGGGTGATGGAAAAGTATATGGAGTATAGTATGTCGAAAACAGCCATAGTATATTATGTCTAAAAAAGTCATAGTATAGTATGTCTAAAAAAGTCATAGTATAGTATGTCGAAAAAAGTCATAGTATAGCAATAGCATGTTGAAAAATAGTCACAGTATAGTATGTGTATATGTATGTATATAAAAAAGTAATAAAAAAGACATATTACAGTATGTCGAAAAAAGCCATAAAAAAGTCATAGTATAGCATGTCGAAAACAGTCATGTTTATATAGTATGTCGAAAAAAGTCATACTGTAGTAGGTTGAAAAAAGTAATAGTAAATTATGTCAAAAAAAAGTCATAAAAAGTCATATTATAGTATGTCGAAAAAAGTCATAAAAAAGTAAAATTATAGAATGTCGAAAAAAGTCATTAAAAAGTAATATTATAGTATGTCGAAAAAAGTTATAAAGTCATAGTATAGCATGTCGAAAACAGTCATATTATAGTATGTTGAAAAAAGTCATGTTTATATAGTATGTCGAAAAAAGTCATAGTATAGCATGTCGGAAAAAGTCATAGTATAGTATGTCGAGAAAAGTAATAGTATGGTATGTCAAAAAAAAGTCATAAAAAGTCATATTATAGTATGTCGAAAAAAGTCATAAAAAAGTAAAATTATAGAATGTCGAAAAAAGTCATTAAAAAGTAATATTATAGTATGTCGAAAACAGTCATATTATAGTATGTCGAAAAAAGTCATGTTTATATAGTATGTCGAAAAAAGTCATAGTATAGTATGTCGAAAAAAGTTATAGTATAGTATGTCATAAAAAGTCATAGTATAGTATGTCGAAAAAAGTTATAAAAAGTCATATTATAGCATGTCGAAAAAAGTCATAGTATGTCGAAAAAAGTCATAGTATAATATGTTGAAAAAAGTCATAAAAAGTCATAGTATAGCATGTCGAAAACAGTCATAAAAAGTCATAGTATAATTTATTTATACTGTTTATTGATCCCCAGTGGGGAAATTACAATTTACACTCTGTTTGTTAGAAATAACTACACACAGGCCTGAAATACACACACATGCTCAGGACCTATTCATGCACAAATGCAGAGATGTCAGAGTGAGTGGGATGCCAGTGCTGGACCAGCATAGCATGTTGAAAAATAGTCATAGTGTTGTCGAAAAAAGTCATAAAAATTCATAGTATAGCATGTCGAAAAACGTTATAAAATAGTCATATTATAGTATGTAGAAAAAAGTCATAGTATAGTATGTCAAAAAAAGTAATAGTATAGTATGTCGATAAAAGTCATAAAAAGTCATAGCATAATACGTTGAAAAAAGTTATGAAAAAGTCATATTATAGCATGTCGAAAACAGTCATATTATAGTATGTCAAAAAAAGTCAGAAAAAGTCATAGTATAGTATGTCGAAAAAAGTAATAGTATGGTATGTCAAAAAAAAGTCATAAAAACTCATAGTAGCCAAATGAATATATTTAAAAAGCTAGAAATTTACCGAATATTATTTATATGATTCACACAAACATTTCACCAAACCACAAGATATCTTGAAGGCTAATACATGTATTACTCAAAATTCAGGTCACTTCCTGTTACCTGGAAGTCCTAGAATAATTTAAACCAGAGGATCGCGGCAAACTTTCCTTTATAAACAAAGAGAGGACATGCTGGTAAGACCAAGATTATATGTTACCCTCTGTTACCTTTTACTCTCTATAAACACACGTAGTTAACAAAGACATATGTGTTGCGTGGTTATTATAACTGGTCATGTTTGTGAAGTAAATGGTATGGTTTTAAACAATAGAGAATGGTGTATTGATGGTTGTAGCTATAGCATATAAATCACCACAGTATTGGATGTTAAATATGTACACAAGAAAGCTACGGGATGGGATCTGATCTACGTGGGGGATCTGATGAATGGCTAGGTAAACAGATGATTTTTATCGTGATTTTTTATTTTAGTGAGAATTAACAGAACATATTGACACGCTACACAAACATATACAGGCAACCTTTACACTCAGTCTTTGAGAGATGAAATAGGTAGCGCATGGACTGTGTGTGTGTGTGTGTGTGTGTGTGTATCCTCCTACATCATCTGTGCCGTTATCATCACTGAACTACGACTGGACATGGCGATATCAACCGGCGAAATAAACTCATCGTGAAAGACTCTCAGAGAATTTTAGTGTTAGTTTAAAGAAAATATCTTTATAAAACTGCACTTTGAAATGTAACGTTCTGTTTTTAGCGCTGCCTTTAAGATTCAATTCAATGTTCAATTTGTTCAATTAAAGAAAGTTGGAGATGATTTCCTTTCATAAGCAGTTTGTTGTATTTCATCAGAACTGAGAACACTTTAATATCTGGTTATATATATATCCATATTCAACAACGTTATCACGTCTTTTAGTTTTAGACATTGTTGTTTCTCCTCTGACTGTTTGGTGGACCCAGATTTAAAGGAAGATTGTGGGTTAGCAGGAGCTCACCGGCTGTTCTGGGACCGTGGTAAAGTTGGTTTTATATTGGACATTGGATATTCGACACAGTCGAAAAATCTATTATGCGGCTTGCCATTTTGACCTATTCATGTCAAAATACTTCTGATGAACTCAGCTAACCCCCCTACACATAACACAAAGCTTCTTTTTTCAAAAAAAACATCCTTTGATTTTTAAAATATGTTTTAATATTAAAAAATGCTATAAATCTATTATGTGGCCTGACCTTTTGACCTATTCATGTCAAACCACTTTTGGTGACTCAGCTAACTCCCCTACACATAACACAAAGCTTCTTTTCTCAAAAAAAACATCCTTCAATTTTATAGAATTTTTATTAGACAAAAATTGCGCAAATTACGCACGAACAAATTTTTGTAGGTAACTATGAAAACACCAACTTTGACATATCTCAACCAAAATAAATGCTACCAACACGAAACTTTAGGTCCTAGTTTGCCATGACCCTCTGGGGGTCCCCCACACATTTTAAGAAGATCAGCCATTAAGGGGCGCTGTAGCCAACGTAGACCAGTTTCGGCCCTTCTACTCAATCAATGTTAATGGGATATTTGCAACAGCAATGTACCCAGACCTTGCGGCTCACACGTCGATATTTACTGACGTTTGCCTCCTCACCGTTACGCTTTGGGTCCCACTTTCGCACACTCCCCAGGTCGTCGGGGGCTACTCACGACCCTGTCATGACTGCTTGCAGTTCTAGTTATTTATTGTTTTTCACACAGTGTACATTGAAACAATTCTTCTGGAACATGTACCATTCCGGTTGCTGGAGTGCAGAGATCTTGGAACCATCTTCTGCATGAGTCAAATTGGGTCTACAGAGATAAAATAAAATAATAAAAAGATATTGAAAAAAATCAAAGGATGTTTTTTTGAGAAAAGAAGCTTTGTGTTATGTGTAGGGGAGTTAGCTGAGTCACCAAAAGTGGTTTGACATGAATAGGTCAAAAGGTCAGGCCACATAATAGATTAATAGCATTTATTTACATTAAAAAAATATTTAAAAAATTAACAGATGGATTTTTTGAGAAAAGAAGCTTTGTGTTATGTGTAGGGGGGTTAGCTGAGTTCATCAGAAGTATTTTGACATGAATAGGTCAAAATGGCATGCCGCATAATAGATTTTTCGAATGTGTCGAATAGCCAATGTCCAATATAAAACCAACTTTACCACGGATCCTCAA
>NC_050177.1:37318474-37330078 GCF_008315115.2 Sander lucioperca
CACTGTTTAGCGCTACACTGTTTACCGCTCACACTGTTTACCGCTCACACTGTTTACCGCTCACACTGTTTACCGCTACACTGTTTACTGCTTACACTGTTTACCGCTTACACTGTTTAAAGCTACACTGTTTACCGCTCACACTGTTTACCGCTACACTGTTTACTGCTTACACTGTTTACCGCTTACACTGTTTAAAGCTACACTGTTTACCGCTCACACTGTTTACCGCTTACACTGTTTACCGCTTACACTGTTTACTGCTACACTGTTTACCGCTTACACTGTTTACCGCTACACTGTTTACTGCTACACTGTTTACCGCTTACACTGTTTACCGCTACACTGTTTACCGCTCACACTGTTTACCGCTTACACTGTTTACCGCTTACACTGTTTAAAGCTACACTGTTTACCGCTCACACTGTTTACCGCTCACACTGTTTACCGCTACACTGTTTACTGCTTACACTGTTTACCGCTTACACTGTTTAAAGCTACACTGTTTACCGCTCACACTGTTTACCGCTTACACTGTTTACCGCTTACACTGTTTACTGCTACACTGTTTACCGCTTACACTGTTTACCGCTACACTGTTTACCGCTCACACTGTTTACCGCTTACACTGTTTACCGCTTACACTGTTTACCGCTTACCCTGTTTACTGCTACACTGTTTACCGCTTATACTGTTTACCGCTTACACTGTTTACCGCTACACTGTTTACCGCTACACTGTTTACCGCTCACACTGTTTACCGCTCACACTGTTTACCGCTCACACTGTTTACCGCTTACCCTGTTTACTGCTTACACTGTTTAATGCTACACTGTTTACTGCTTACACAGTTTACTCTTTACACTGTTTACCGCTTACACTGTTTACTGCTTACACTGTTTACCGCTACACTGTTTACCGCTCACACTGTTTACCGCTCACACTGTTTACCGCTACACTGTTTACTGCTTACACTGTTTACCGCTTACCCTGTTTACCGCTTACACTATTTACCGCTTACACTGTTTACCGCTTACACTGTTTACCGCTTACACTGTTTACCGCTACAGTGTTTACCGCTTACACTGTTTACTGCTTACACTGTTTACTGCTTACCCTGTTTACTGCTTACACTATTTACCGCTACACTGTTTACCGCTCACACTGTTTACCGCTTAAACTGTTTACCGCTACACTGTTTACTGCTTACACTGTTTACCGCTACACTGTTTACCGCTCACACTGTTTACCGCTTACCCTGTTTACCGCTACACTGTTTACTGCTTACCCTGTTTACTGCTACACTGTTTACCGCTTATACTGTTTACCGCTTACACTGTTTACCGCTACACTGTTTACCGCTACACTGTTTACCGCTTACACTATTTACCGCTTACACTGTTTACCGCTTACCCTGTTTACTGCTTACACTGTTTAATGCTACACTGTTTACTGCTTACACAGTTTACTCCTTACACTGTTTACCGCTTACACTGTTTACTGCTTACACTGTTTACCGCTACACTGTTTACCGCTCACACTGTTTACCGCTCACACTGTTTACCGCTACACTGTTTACTGCTTACACTGTTTACCGCTTACCCTGTTTACCGCTTACACTATTTACCGCTTACACTGTTTACCGCTTACACTGTTTACCGCTTACACTGTTTACCGCTACAGTGTTTACCGCTTACACTGTTTACTGCTTACACTGTTTACTGCTTACCCTGTTTACTGCTTACACTATTTACCGCTACACTGTTTACCGCTCACACTGTTTACCGCTTAAACTGTTTACCGCTACACTGTTTACTGCTTACACTGTTTACCGCTACACTGTTTACCGCTCACACTGTTTACCGCTTACCCTGTTTACCGCTACACTGTTTACTGCTTACCCTGTTTACTGCTACACTGTTTACCGCTTATACTGTTTACCGCTTACACTGTTTACCGCTACACTGTTTACCGCTACACTGTTTACCGCTTACACTATTTACCGCTTACACTGTTTACCGCTTACACTGTTTACCGCTTACACTGTTTACCGCTACAGTGTTTACCGCTTACACTGTTTACCGCTTACACTGTTTACCGCTTACCCTGTTTACTGCTTACACTATTTACCGCTACACTGTTTACCGCTCACACTGTTTACCGCTTACACTGTTTACCGCTACACTGTTTACTGCTTACACCGTTTACCGCTACACTGTTTACCGCTCACACTGTTTACCGCTTACACTGTTTACCGCTCACACTGTTTACCGCTCACACTGTTTACCGCTCACACTGTTTACCGCTACACTGTTTACCGCTCACACTGTTTACCGCTTACCCTGTTTACCGCTACACTGTTTACTGCTTACCCTGTCTACTGCTGCACTGTTTACCGCTTATACTGTTTACCGCTTACACTGTTTACCGCTACACTGTTTACCGCTACACTGTTTACCGCTCACACTGTTTACCGCTTACACTGTTTACCGCTACACTGTTTACCGCTCACACTGTTTACTGCTACACTGTTTACTGCTTACACTGTTTATTGCTCACACTGTTTACTGCTTACACTGTTTACTGCTTACCCTGTTTACTGCTACACTGTTTACCGCTCACACTGTTTACCGCTTACCCTGTTTACTGCTACACTGTTTACTGCTTACACTGTTTATTGCTCACACTGTTTACTGCTTACACTGTTTACTGCTTACACTGTTTACCGCTACACTGTTTACCGCTTACACTGTTTAACGCTCACACTGTTTACCGCTACACTGTTTACTGCTTACACTGTTTACCGCTCACACTGTTTACCGCTTACACTGTTTACCGCTACACTGTTTACTGCTTACACTGTTTACCGCTTACACTGTTTAAAGCTACACTGTTTACCGCTCACACTGTTTACCGCTTACACTGTTTACCGCTTACACTGTTTACTGCTACACTGTTTACCGCTTACACTGTTTACCGCTACACTGTTTACCGCTCACACTGTTTACCGCTTACACTGTTTACTGCTTACCCTGTTTACTGCTACACTGTTTACCGCTTATACTGTTTACCGCTTACACTGTTTACCGCTACACTGTTTACCGCTACACTGTTTACCGCTCACACTGTTTACCGCTCACACTGTTTACCGCTTACACTGTTTACCGCTTACCCTGTTTACTGCTTACACTGTTTAATGCTACACTGTTTACTGCTTACACAGTTTACTGCTTACACTGTTTACCTCTTACACTGTTTACTGCTTACACTGTTTACCGCTACACTGTTTACCGCTCACACTGTTTACCGCTCACACTGTTTACCGCTACACTGTTTATTGCTTACACTGTTTACCGCTTACCCTGTTTACCGCTTACACTGTTTAAAGCTACACTGTTTACCGCTCACACTGTTTACCGCTTACACTGTTTACCGCTTACACTGTTTACTGCTACACTGTTTACCGCTTATAATGATTAGCGCTTACACTGTTTACCGCTACACTGTTTACCGCTACACTGTTTACCGCTCACACTGTTTACCGCTACACTGTTTACCGCTACACTGTTTACCGCTCAAACTGTGTAGCGCTTACACTGTTTACCGCTACACTGTTTACCGCTCACACTGTTTAGCGCTTACACTGTTTACCGCTACACTGTTTACCGCTCACACTGTTTACCGCTCACACTGTTTAGCGCTTACACTGTTTACCGCTCACACTGTTTACCGCTACACTGTTTACCGCTCACACTGTTTAGCGCTTACACTGTTTACCGCTCACACTGTTTACCGCTCACACTGTTTACCGCTCACACTGTTTACCGCTACACTGTTTACTGCTTACACTGTTTACCGCTTACACTGTTTAAAGCTACACTGTTTACCGCTCACACTGTTTACCGCTCACACTGTTTACCGCTCACACTGTTTACCGCTACACTGTTTACTGCTTACACTGTTTACCGCTTACACTGTTTAAAGCTACACTGTTTACCGCTCACACTGTTTACCGCTTACACTGTTTACCGCTTACACTGTTTACTGCTACACTGTTTACCGCTTACACTGTTTACCGCTACACTGTTTACCGCTCACACTGTTTACCGCTTACACTGTTTACCGCTTACACTGTTTACCGCTTACACTGTTTACTGCTTACCCTGTTTACTGCTACACTGTTTACCGCTTATACTGTTTACCGCTTACACTGTTTACCGCTACACTGTTTACCGCTACACTGTTTACCGCTCACACTGTTTACCGCTACACTGTTTACCGCTCACACTGTTTACCGCTCACACTGTTTACTGCTTACACTGTTTACTGCTTACCCTGTTTACTGCTTACACTGTTTAATGCTACACTGTTTACTGCTTACACTGTTTACCGCTTACACTGTTTACCGCTTACACTGTTTACCGCTACCCTGTTTACCGCTTACACTGTTTACCGCTTACACTGTTTACCGCTTACACTGTTTACCGCTACAGTGTTTACCGCTTACACTGTTTAATGCTACACTGTTTACTGCTTACACTGTTTACTGCTTACACTGTTTACTGCTTACACTGTTTACCGCTCACACTGTTTACCGCTACACTGTTTACTGCTTACACTGTTTACTGCTTACACTGTTTACTGCTTACCCTGTTTACTGCTACACTGTTTACCGCTCACACTGTTTACCGCTACACTGTTTACTGCTTACACTGTTTACCGCTACACTGTTTACCGCTCACACTGTTTACCGCTCACACTGTTTACCGCTACACTGTTTACTGCTTACACTGTTTACCGCTTACCCTGTTTACCGCTTACACTGTTTAAAGCTACACTGTTTACCGCTCACACTGTTTACCGCTTACACTGTTTACCGCTTACACTGTTTACTGCTACACTGTTTACCGCTTATAATGTTTAGCGCTTACACTGTTTACCGCTACAGTGTTTACCGCTTACACTGTTTACTGCTTACACTGTTTACTGCTTACCCTGTTTACTGCTTACACTATTTACCGCTACACTGTTTACCGCTCACACTGTTTACTGCTTACACTGTTTACCGCTACACTGTTTACTGCTTACACTGTTTACCGCTACACTGTTTACCGCTCACACTGTTTACCGCTCACACTGTTTACCGCTCACACTGTTTACCGCTCACACTGTTTACCGCTCACACTGTTTACCGCTACACTGTTTACCGCTCACACTGTTTACCGCTTACCCTGTTTACCGCTACACTGTTTAAAGCTACACTGTTTACCACTCACACTGTTTACCGCTTACACTGTTTACCGCTCACACTGTTTACCGCTCACACTGTTTACCGCTCACACTGTTTACCGCTACACTGTTTACCGCTCACACTGTTTACCGCTTACCCTGTTTACCGCTACACTGTTTAAAGCTACACTGTTTACCACTCACACTGTTTACCGCTTACACTGTTTACCGCTTACCCTGTTTACCGCTACACTGTTTAAAGTTACACTGTTTAAAGCTACACTGTTTACCACTCACACTGTTTACCGCTTACACTGTTTACTGCTTACCCTGTTTACTGCTACACTGTTTACCGCTCACACTGTTTACCGCTACACTGTTTACTGCTTACACTGTTTACCGCTACACTGTTTACTGCTTACACTGTTTACCGCTTACCCTGTTTACCGCTTACACTGTTTAAAGCTACACTGTTTACCGCTCACACTGTTTACCGCTTACACTGTTTACCGCTCACACTGTTTAGCGCTTACACTGTTTACCGCTCACACTGTTTACCGCTCACACTGTTTACCGCTCACACTGTTTACCGCTACACTGTTTACTGCTTACACTGTTTACCACTTACACTGTTTAAAGCTACACTGTTTACCGCTCACACTGTTTACCGCTACACTGTTTACTGCTTACACTGTTTACCGCTTACACTGTTTAAAGCTACACTGTTTACCGCTCACACTGTTTACCGCTTACACTGTTTACCGCTTACACTGTTTACTGCTACACTGTTTACCGCTCACACTGTTTACCGCTCACACTGTTTACCGCTACACTGTTTACTGCTTACACTATTTACCGCTACACTGTTTACCGCTCACACTGTTTACCGCTTAAACTGTTTACCGCTCACACTGTTTACCGCTTACCCTGTTTACCGCTACACTGTTTACTGCTTACCCTGTTTACTGCTACACTGTTTACCGCTTATACTGTTTACCGCTTACACTGTTTACCGCTACACTGTTTACCGCTACACTGTTTACCGCTACACTGTTTACCGCTTACACTATTTACCGCTTACACTGTTTACCGCTTACCCTGTTTACTGCTTACACTGTTTAATGCTACACTGTTTACTGCTTACACAGTTTACTCCTTACACTGTTTACCGCTTACACTGTTTACTGCTTACACTGTTTACCATTACACTGTTTACCGCTCACACTGTTTACCGCTACACTGTTTACTGCTTACACTGTTTAACGCTTACCCTGTTTACCGCTCACACTGTTTACCGCTACACTGTTTACTGCTTACACTGTTTACCGCTTACCCTGTTTACCGCTTACACTATTTACCGCTTACACTGTTTACCGCTTACACTGTTTACCGCTTACACTGTTTACCGCTACAGTGTTTACCGCTTACACTGTTTACTGCTTACACTGTTTACTGCTTACCCTGTTTACTGCTTACACTATTTACCGCTACACTGTTTACCGCTCACACTGTTTACCGCTTAAACTGTTTACCGCTACACTGTTTACTGCTTACACTGTTTACCGCTACACTGTTTACCGCTCACACTATTTACCGCTTACACTGTTTACCGCTTACACTGTTTACCGCTTACACTGTTTACCGCTACAGTGTTTACCGCTTACACTGTTTACTGCTTACACTGTTTACTGCTTACCCTGTTTACTGCTTACACTATTTACCGCTACACTGTTTACCGCTCACACTGTTTACCGCTTAAACTGTTTACCGCTACACTGTTTACTGCTTACACTGTTTACCGCTACACTGTTTACCGCTCACACTGTTTACCGCTTACCCTGTTTACCGCTACACTGTTTACTGCTTACCCTGTTTACTGCTACACTGTTTACCGCTTATACTGTTTACCGCTTACACTGTTTACCGCTACACTGTTTACCGCTACACTGTTTACCGCTTACACTATTTACCGCTTACACTGTTTACCGCTTACACTGTTTACCGCTTACACTGTTTACCGCTACAGTGTTTACCGCTTACACTGTTTACCGCTTACACTGTTTACCGCTTACCCTGTTTACTGCTTACACTATTTACCGCTACACTGTTTACCGCTCACACTGTTTACCGCTTACACTGTTTACCGCTACACTGTTTACTGCTTACACCGTTTACCGCTACACTGTTTACCGCTCACACTGTTTACCGCTTACACTGTTTACCGCTCACACTGTTTACCGCTCACACTGTTTACCGCTCACACTGTTTACCGCTTACCCTGTTTACCGCTACACTGTTTACTGCTTACCCTGTTTACTGCTGCACTGTTTAAAGCTTATACTGTTTACCGCTTACACTGTTTACCGCTACACTGTTTACCGCTACACTGTTTACCGCTCACACTGTTTACCGCTTACACTGTTTACCGCTACACTGTTTACCGCTCACACTGTTTACTGCTTACACTGTTTACCGCTTATACTGTTTACCGCTTATACTGTTTACCGCTACACTGTTTACCGCTACACTGTTTACCGCTCACACTGTTTACCGCTCACACTGTTTACCGCTTACACTGTTTACCGCTTACCCTGTTTACTGCTTACACTGTTTAATGCTACACTGTTTACTGCTTACACTGTTTACTGCTTACACTGTTTACCGCTTACACTGTTTAATGCTACACTGTTTACTGCTTACACTGTTTATTGCTCACACTGTTTACTGCTTACACTGTTTACTGCTTACCCTGTTTACTGCTACACTGTTTACCGCTCACACTGTTTACCGCTACACTGTTTACTGCTTACACTGTTTACCGCTACACTGTTTACCGCTCACACTGTTTACCGCTCACACTGTTTACCGCTACACTGTTTACTGCTTACACTGTTTACCGCTTACCCTGTTTACTGCTTACACTGTTTAATGCTACACTGTTTACTGCTTACACTGTTTACCGCTTACACTGTTTAATGCTACACTGTTTACTGCTTACACTGTTTATTGCTCACACTGTTTACTGCTTACACTGTTTACTGCTTACCCTGTTTACTGCTACACTGTTTACCGCTCACACTGTTTACCGCTACACTGTTTACTGCTTACACTGTTTACCGCTACACTGTTTACCGCTCACACTGTTTACCGCTCACACTGTTTACCGCTACACTGTTTACTGCTTACACTGTTTACCGCTTACCCTGTTTACCGCTTACACTGTTTAAAGCTACACTGTTTACCGCTCACACTGTTTACCGCTTACACTGTTTACTGCTACACTGTTTACCGCTTATAATGTTTAGCGCTTACACTGTTTACCGCTACACTGTTTACCGCTACACTGTTTACCGCTTATAATGTTTAGCGCTTACACTGTTTACCGCTACACTGTTTACCGCTCACACTGTTTACCGCTACACTGTTTACCGCTCACACTGTTTAGCGCTTACACTGTTTACCGCTCACACTGTTTACCGCTACACTGTTTACCGCTCACACTGTTTAGCGCTTACACTGTTTACCGCTCACACTGTTTACCGCTCACACTGTTTACCGCTCACACTGTTTACCGCTACACTGTTTACTGCTTACACTGTTTACCGCTTACACTGTTTAAAGCTACACTGTTTACCGCTCACACTGTTTACCGCTCACACTGTTTACCGCTACACTGTTTACTGCTTACACTGTTTACCGCTTACACTGTTTAAAGCTACACTGTTTACCGCTCACACTGTTTACCGCTTACACTGTTTACCGCTTACACTGTTTACTGCTACACTGTTTACCGCTTACACTGTTTACCGCTACACTGTTTACCGCTCACACTGTTTACCGCTTACACTGTTTACCGCTTACACTGTTTACTGCTTACCCTGTTTACTGCTACACTGTTTACCGCTTATACTGTTTACCGCTTACACTGTTTACCGCTACACTGTTTACCGCTACACTGTTTACCGCTCACACTGTTCACCGCTCACACTGTTTACCGCTTACACTGTTTACCGCTTACCCTGTTTACTGCTTACACTGTTTAATGCTACACTGTTTACTGCTTACACAGTTTACTGCTTACACTGTTTACCTCTTACACTGTTTACTGCTTACACTGTTTACCGCTACACTGTTTACCGCTCACACTGTTTACCGCTCACACTGTTTACCGCTACACTGTTTACTGCTTACACTGTTTACCGCTTACCCTGTTTACCGCTTACACTGTTTAAAGCTACACTGTTTACCGCTCACACTGTTTACCGCTTAAACTGTTTACCGCTCACACTGTTTACCGCTTACCCTGTTTACCGCTACACTGTTTACTGCTTACCCTGTTTACTGCTACACTGTTTACCGCTTACACTGTTTACCGCTTACACTGTTTACCGCTACACTGTTTACCGCTACACTGTTTACCGCTACACTGTTTACCGCTTACACTGTTTACCGCTACACTGTTTACCGCTTACCCTGTTTACTGCTTACACTGTTTAATGCTACACTGTTTACTGCTTACACAGTTTACTCCTTACACTGTTTACCGCTTACACTGTTTACTGCTTACACTGTTTACCATTACACTGTTTACCGCTCACACTGTTTACCGCTACACTGTTACTGCTTACACTGTTTACGCTTACCCTGTTTACCGCTCACACTGTTTACCGCTACACTGTTTACCGCTTACACTGTTTACCGCTTACCCTGTTTACCGCTTACACTATTTACCGCTTACACTGTTTACCGCTTACACTGTTTACCGCTTACACTGTTTACCGCTACAGTGTTTACCGCTTACACTGTTTACTGCTTACACTGTTTACTGCTTACCCTGTTTACTGCTTACACTATTTACCGCTACACTGTTTACCGCTCACACTGTTTACCGCTTACACTGTTTACCGCTACACTGTTTACTGCTTACACTGTTTACCGCTACACTGTTTACCGCTCACACTATTTACCGCTTACACTGTTTACCGCTTACACTGTTTACCGCTTACACTGTTTACCGCTACAGTGTTTACCGCTTACACTGTTTACTGCTTACACTGTTTACTGCTTACCCTGTTTACTGCTTACACTATTTACCGCTACACTGTTTACCGCTCACACTGTTTACCGCTTAAACTGTTACCGCTACACTGTTTACTGCTTACACTGTTTACCGCTACACTGTTTACCGCTCACACTGTTTACCGCTTACCCTGTTTACCGCTACACTGTTTACTGCTTACCCTGTTTACTGCTACACTGTTTACCGCTTATACTGTTTACCGCTTACACTGTTTACCGCTACACTGTTTACCGCTACACTGTTTACCGCTTACACTATTTACCGCTTACACTGTTTACCGCTTACACTGTTTACCGCTTACACTGTTTACCGCTACAGTGTTTACCGCTTACACTGTTTACCGCTTACACTGTTTACCGCTTACCCTGTTTACTGCTTACACTATTTACCGCTACACTGTTTACCGCTCACACTGTTTACCGCTTACACTGTTTACCGCTACACTGTTTACTGCTTACACCGTTTACCGCTACACTGTTTACCGCTCACACTGTTTACCGCTTACACTGTTTACCGCTCACACTGTTTACCGCTCACACTGTTTACCGCTCACACTGTTTACCGCTTACCCTGTTTACCGCTACACTGTTTACTGCTTACCCTGTTTACTGCTGCACTGTTTACCGCTTATACTGTTTACCGCTTACACTGTTTACCGCTACACTGTTTACCGCTACACTGTTTACCGCTCACACTGTTTACCGCTTACACTGTTTACCGCTACACTGTTTACCGCTCACACTGTTTACTGCTTACACTGTTTACCGCTTAACTGTTTACCGCTTATACTGTTTACCGCTACACTGTTTACCGCTACACTGTTTACCGCTCACACTGTTTACCGCTCACACTGTTTACCGCTTACACTGTTACCGCTTACACTGTTTACCGCTTACACTGTTTAATGCTACACTGTTTACTGCTTACACTGTTTACTGCTTACACTGTTTACCGCTTACACTGTTTAATGCTACACTGTTTACCGCTTACACTGTTTACTGCTCACACTGTTTACTGCTTACACTGTTTACTGCTTACACTGTTTACTGCTACACTGTTTACCGCTCACACTGTTTACCGCTACACTGTTTACTGCTTACACTGTTTACCGCTACACTGTTTACCGCTCACACTGTTTACCGCTCACACTGTTTACCGCTACACTGTTTACTGCTTACACTGTTTACCGCTTACCCTGTTTACCGCTTACACTGTTTAATGCTACACTGTTTACCGCTTACACTGTTTACCGCTTACACTGTTTACTGCTACACTGTTTACCGCTTACACTGTTT
>NC_050177.1:37330278-37332778 GCF_008315115.2 Sander lucioperca
GTTTTCCTTTCAATCAGCTCCAATTTTATCAAACGAGTATCAGGTTTTCAGTGAAATTATGGCTGGATCAAAGTAAAAAATACAACACAGAATATTTTGACATTAAAACGAGAGAAAACAAATAGATCAAACGATATCAAGTAATGGAGCTATTTATACATGTCCATGTTTCTTTAGAATAAACCACGGACTAATAGAGTCTTTTAAACTCTTCAGATGTCAAAGTATTCTCTGTCAAAGTGATGTCAAAATGAATGGCAGTCAATGGGATGCTAACGGGAGGTGATGGCTTGTTAGCATCAAAATGGCGCCATAGGATACGCATTCTGGAGAGCCGGCTGACCCCCTTGCATGAACCCAGGTTCTTCTTCTGCATGAACAACATGAGATCAAGGAGAGGGATGTATATAAGTGACAAAACATGGGAAAAGCTTAAAAAAAATGTCTAAAATAGTTGACAGAAACTTCGAAGAAAGTGACAAAAGTGTCGAAAAAAGACGACCAAAACGTTGGAATTTTTTTTTACATTTTCACCCAGAATATTCCTTCTGTATTGACAGGTGCAATATTGAAAATCAATAATTATTATTATTATTATTATTTTTTTAAATGACATTTACATCTGCATTTATGTCAAAACCTAGAGACATTCAAACATCAAAATGTCATTTATTAATATGTATTCGTGTCAAAATGACATATAAACATCTTTTCGTGTTCTATGTTGCCTGGAAACGCTTCCAACACGCATGCGTGTCGCGTGAAAAATAGGCGTCGGTCCTATTTCTAGCATGCGCGTGCGCGTTTTCGAGCCGCGCCTGAGACGCTCAACGCCACGCAGCCAGTGTGCAGGAGACCCTAAAACTATGCAGACACACCAGCGCACAAGTATAAATCCTAACAATGGAGGCCACTTGCGTAGGCTATGCCGTAGTATGTTATTACCGTATTTTTCGGACAATAAGTCGCTCCGGAATATAAGTCGCATCAGTCAACAAATGCGTCATGAAGAGGAAAAAAACATATATAAGTCGCACTGGACTATAAGTCGATTTATTTAGAAATTGACTTCACAAAATCCAAGACAAGAACAGACATTAATCTGGAAAGGCAAGTTATTCAACTACACAGTAGCACACAGAACAACAGGCTGAATAGGTGTCCGTATGTTAACGTAACCATTAACAGTTACTCAGCTCCACAATAGCATAAAGAACATACTGGGAGGCTGAATAGGCTAAATTAACATAACAAGCCCAGCGAGTCCTACTCCTTGGTTCATGTCAGCCAGTATGAATTAACATTTAAAAACATGTTAAATTATATATTTTATATATAAGTCGCACCTGACTATAAGTCGCAAGCCAAACTATGAATAAAAGTGCGACTTGTAGTCCGGAAAATAGGGTATTTAGGGTTTTAGCTGCAGCTAACATGCCTGGCATAGTTGTATAACAGTTACTGTCGTCCATCTTTCTCTGTTGCTCACTGCAAAGAAGGAGTGACCATCATCACTTTGTGAATGTCAACATCGCTAACAGAAGTTCCCTTCGAGGCCTCTGTAACATCTGTAACTAACACGAGATTATCTCGGGGAGTGACCGCAGCGCTGTGGTAACATGTACCACAGCGGTTCAGGGGTGTTACACTGAGTGTGTGTGTGTGTGTGTGTGTGTGGTGTGTGTGTGTGTTGTGTGTGTGTGTGTGTGTGTGTTTTGGGGAGGAACTAGCTGTAGCCCAGATTTACTGGCCAGGTGTGAATGCCTCTGGGCCCGTTTACCTGCAGCTGGCCTCCACACACACACACACACACACACACACACACACACACACACACACACACACACACACACACACACACACACCTCCGCCCACTATTGCACCATAAACACATTAATTATTGGCTCAGGTTTTTAGAAAACGTTTTTACATTTTCTTTGGCTCTAAACTAATGGATTTGCTGTCTGTCGTCATGGCCAGCCTCTCCCTCTCTCTTTCCTTCGGGCTGAAATCTCACTTCCCTGATGTTCTGTTCACAGTTTTTACATATTCATCTTCCTTATTATTTATTCACGGCATGTATGTCGTTTGCATTTTATATGCAGCAGGTCTGAAACAGACGACTCCTCCCTATGACTCTCTACGTCTCCCTATGACTGCATATCACTCTCTATGACTCTCTACGACTCCCTACCCCTCTCTACGTCTCCTTATGACTCCATATCACTCTCTATGACTCTCTACGACTCCCAACCCCTCTCTATGACTCCCTATGGCTCCATATCACTCTCTATGACTCTCTATGACTCTCTACGACTCCCTACCCCTCTCTACGTCTCCCTATGACTCCATATCACTCTCTATGACTCTCTATGACTCCCTATGGCTCCATATCACTCTCTATGACTCTCTATGACTCTCTATGACTCCCTATGGCTCCATATCACTCTCTATGACTCTCTATGACTCTCTACGACTCCCTACCCCTCTCTATGACTCC
>NC_050177.1:37340647-37398147 GCF_008315115.2 Sander lucioperca
TCTCCTGAAGAGACTGACGCTGTTAGGCCTACTGCTGCTAGGTAGCTCTCTCTCTGCTCTTCCCCTTCCCTGTCTGTTCTTAATTGCAGGAGTGAAGTCTGGTGTGCGGGAGTCAGGGTTCCAGCTGCAGCTCGTTCACCATAATCACCTCAGCCTTAAATACCCGGTCAACCTTGCCACTCATCGTCAGATCATAGTAAAGATTACCATGTTAGTCTCGCTGCTGACTCAACCTGCTTGTTTTGTCCTTCTTGTTTTTGGCCTATTCAACTTATCTTTTCTCCTGTGCCTCAGATCATCGGAACCCGACTCCTGCCTCCGCTTCACTCCTGCCACCACCATCCTGCTTTCCACTACTGGACGTCACATTTGGAGTTACCACAGACACTTGGACAGTACGGTACCACTCCTGCTCAGAACTCTGGAACTGTTTCCCTCTCGATAGACCTGGACCTGCTCTTCCCCTACTTTATAATAAACCTGTTAAACCTTCTATGGCTCGGTGTTATGGTCTGCATTTGGGTTCAGTTCAGTTTAAACCGTGACAGTATGATCTGACCAAACATGAACCCAGCAGACAGTAGCTCAGATACCACCCCAGAGTTCACTCAAATTCGAACTGCCATAGCCAATCAGGGCATTTTACTTGGCCAACATGATACCTTGTTTCTGACTATTGCTGAGAACAGTCAGATGCTGCTTAATCGGGTTCAATTACTCACCAGTCAAGTGTCTGCCCTTACTACTCAAGTTAATGCTGCACCCCCTGTTCATGGCATACAAACTGCTCTTTCTCCCGCTCCGCCTGTTTTTCCTGCTCCTCCAGCCCAGTTCAGAGAGCCTTTTGTTCCTGCTCCAGAGCGCTATGACGGGAACATGGGAACCTGTGGTGATTTTTTGACTCAATGCTCGTTAGTGTTTGAACAACAGCCACTCACCTACGCCTCAGAAAGATCCCGTATTGCCTACCTTATCAACTCTACTAGCGGTTCCGCTCGTTCTTGGGGATCAGCGGTCTGGGAGAGTCAGTCGGACGTTTGCAACTCTTACGTTGCCTTCACCACTGAGATGAGGAAGGTTTTCGACCACCCCGTACGGGGAAAGGAGGCTGCTAAACGGTTGTTTTCTCTTCGGCAGGGGTCTCGCAGTGTGGCGGAGATGGCAGTGGAGTTTCGGACTTTAGCGGCAGTGAGTGGTTGGAATGACGAGGCATTACAAGGAGTGTTCATTAATGCTTTGTCTGAGACTTTGAAAGATGAATTGGTGTCATATGATGAATCGCCTACGCTGGATAATCTGATTTCACTCACCATCAGGTTGGATAATCGGATTCGGGAGCGCCGCCGTGAGAGGAGTGTTGGTTCCAAGCAACCTGTCTGTCGTCAACCAACTCCTCCCCGCCTCTTCCCTACGGAGAAGGCCGAGTCTTCCCGAGTCAATACTAGGAGCGCTGAACCCGAAGCCATGGAGGTGGGTCGTGCACGGTTGTCCTCTGAGGAGCGTGCACGTCGTATTCAGGTTCGTGTCTGCCTGTATTGTGGAGAAGCTGGTCATTTCGTTCCTTCCTGCCCAGTTCGTCCGGGAAAAGGGCCGGCTCATCATTAATGGGAGAAGTTTTGGTGAGCCGAGCAGCGGATTCTTCCTCTTCTCCCCGCATTCTGCTCCAGGCATCCCTCCAGTGGCAGTCCCAGAATTTCCCAGTTAGTGCGCTGGTTGACTCTGGCGCCGATGAAAGCTTTTTAGATCGGGAGATGGCTAAACAAATGGTTTTAGAGACTGTTCCTATGGACCGTCCGCTGCAGGCTAAGGGTCTAAATGGACAAGTGTTGACCCATATTACTCATCAGACTGCTCCTGTTTGTCTCAGAGTGTCGGGAAATCATCAGGAGAACATTCAATTTCACATAATTGACTGCCCACAGACCCCCCTGGTCCTTGGTATCCCCTGGCTCATAAAACACAATCCACACATTGATTGGGTGACAGGTAGAATTGTCTCATGGAGCACCTTCTGTCATGTTAACTGTTTGTGTTCTGCTCAGACCCCTGCCAGCACTGTTCCTCAACCTCCACTGGAGTCCATGGATCTCTCTGCTGTTCCTGACGTGTATCATGACCTGGCATCCGTTTTCTGCAAACACAGAGCTACTTCTCTTCCTCCTCACCGGCCTTACGACTGCGCCATTGACCTCCAGCCAGGAGCCCCTCTCCCTAACAGTCGCCTGTACAATCTCTCCCGCCCGGAGACGGAGGCTATGGAGAACTACATTCGGGACTCCTTGGCGGCAGGTATTATTCGTCCTTCCTCGTCACCTGTAGGAGCGGGATTCTTTTTTGTTGGGAAGAAGGATAAGACCCTCAGACCCTGTATTGATTTCCGTGGACTTAACAACATCACCATTAAGAACAAATATTCCCTGCCTTTAATTAATTCTGCTTTTCCCCTCCTTCATGGCGCAACTATCTTCACGAAACTGGATCTACGAAATGCGTATCACCTGGTGCGCATTCGTAAAGGCGATGAATGGAAGACTGCCTTCAACACACCCTTGGGACATTTTGAGTATCTGGTTATGCCTTTTGGATTGTCTAATGCCCCTGCTGTTTTTCAGGCACTAGTGAATGATGTCCTTCGGGACATGTTGAATCGTTTTGTTTTCGTCTATCTGGATGATATCCTGATTTACTCAAAGTCCTCCCAGGAACATGAACTGCATGTGCGCCAGGTGTTGCAAAGGTTGTTGGAAAACAAACTATTTGTGAAGATGGAGAAATGTGAATTCCATGTGTCTAACACCTCTTTTTTGGGTTACATAATAGCTCAGGGGGAGTTGCGGATGGACCCAGCTAAGATCTCTGCTGTCACGGACTGGCCAGCCCCCTCCACCCGCAAACAACTTCAACGATTCCTGGGGTTTGCAAACTTCTACCGGAGGTTCATCAAGGACTACAGCCGCATTGCTGCGCCACTCACCGCTCTGACCTCCATCTCACTACCGTTCGAATGGAATGAAGGGGCCGAATCAGCGTTCAAAGAGTTGAAACATCGCTTTGCCTCGGCTCCCATTCTGATGCAGCCTGACCCCGACCGCCAGTTTGTCGTGGAGGTGGACGCATCCGACACTGGGGTAGGTGCGGTGTTGTCACAACGTTCACCTGAAGATAACAAACTGCATCCCTGTGCTTTTCTTTCACGTAAACTTTCTCAGGCTGAGAGGAATTATGATGTTGGCAATCGTGAACTGCTAGCCGTTAAGCTGGCTCTCGAGGAGTGGCGGCATTGGTTGGAGGGGGCGGAACAACCCTTCATCATTTGGACGGATCATAAGAATCTTGCCTACATCCAGTCAGCGAAGCAGCTCAATCCCCGTCAAGCCAGGTGGGCACTATTTTTCGGTAGATTCAATTTTTCCCTGTCCTACCGTCCTGGGTCCCGCAACGTCAAGCCTGACGCCCTGTCTCGTGTTCATTCTGCTGTTGATACTGGTAGTAACCCTGAAACCATCTTGCCTCCTACCTGCAGTATTGCGGCCATTACATGTGACATCGAAGGGATTGTTAGACGGGCTCAACATCTACAAGCTGACCCTGGGAGCGGCCCTCCTAACCGGTTGTTTGTCCCTGAGTCTGTTCGCTCCCAGGTACTTCAATGGGCTCACTCGTCTCCCCTTACCTGTCACCCTGGAGTTACTCGGACCCTTGACTTTTTGCGACGGAAGTTCTGGTGGCCCAAGATGGAGGCGGACACCCGAGCCTTCATTGCTGCCTGTACGGTATGTGCACGAAGTAAGAACTCCAACCAGGCAAGCGCTGGTCATCTACGACCTCTGCCTATACCAAGCCGTCCCTGGTCCCACATTGCATTGGATTTTGTCACTGGACTTCCCCCCTCGTCTGGAAAGACTGTCATTCTTACTGTAATTGATCGTTTTTCTAAGTTTGCTCATTTTTTGGCCCTACCTAAACTGCCCACTGCCAGAGAAACTGCTGATATTTTGGTTGAATATGTGTTCCGCTCTCATGGTCTACCCACTGATATTGTCTCTGACAGGGGTCCCCAGTTTGTCTCCCAGGTATGGAAAGCTTTCTGTAAAGCTTTGGGCATCACATCCAGCCTGTCCTCTGGATATCACCCCCAGACCAACGGGCAAGCCGAGAGAGCGAACCAGGAGATGGAGACCGCTCTCCGCTGTGTCACAGGGTCCAACCCTGGGTCATGGAGCTCCATGATCCCATGGGTGGAATACGCTCATAACACCTTGACTAACGCTTCCTCTGGTTTGTCTCCCTTCCTGTGTGCTCTGGGTTATCAACCTCCCCTGTTCCCTTCCCAAGAGAGGGAACTGGCGGTACCCTCGGTGCAGTCCCACATGCGCCGCTGCTTCAAGGTCTGGAGGAAGGCCAGGGTAGCTCTGTCACGAGCTTCGTCGTACATGCAGAGGCAAGCCAACCGTCACCGGTCCCAGGCTCCCGATTACTCTCCTGGGCAAGAGGTATGGCTTAAGTCACGTGATCTTCCATTAAAAGTGGAATCTAAGAAGATGGCGCCGCGTTTTATAGGACCGTTTAAAATACTGTCTATGGTTAACCCATGTGCGGTTAAACTACAGCTTCCTGCCTCTCTACGGGTTCATTCCACTTTTCATGTGTCCCAGATTAAGCCTGTGTCTGTTAGCCCTCTGTGCCCGCCCTCTCGTCCCCCTCCTCCGCCCAGGGTCGTGGATGGGGGTCCTGTCTACACTGTCCGGCGACTTCTGGATGTTCGCCGCAGAGGCCGTGGTTTCCAGTACCTGGTGGATTGGGAGGGTTATGGTCCTGAGGAACGTTCCTGGGTTCCCAGGAGCTTCATTGTGGATCCTGCTCTGGTCCGTGATTTTCATCGGTTACATCCTGATAAACCCTGTCGGCCGCCGGGTGGCGTCCGTAGAGGGGGGGGTACTGTTAGGCCTACTGCTGCTAGGTAGCTCTCTCTCTGCTCTTCCCCTTCCCTGTCTGTTCTTAATTGCAGGAGTGAAGTCTGGTGTGCGGGAGTCAGGGTTCCAGCTGCAGCTCGTTCACCATAATCACCTCAGCCTTAAATACCCGGTCAACCTTGCCACTCATCGTCAGATCATAGTAAAGATTACCATGTTAGTCTCGCTGCTGACTCAACCTGCTTGTTTTGTCCTTCTTGTTTTTGGCCTATTCAACTTATCTTTTCTCCTGTGCCTCAGATCATCGGAACCCGACTCCTGCCTCCGCTTCACTCCTGCCACCACCATCCTGCTTTCCACTACTGGACGTCACATTTGGAGTTACCACAGACACTTGGACAGTACGGTACCACTCCTGCTCAGAACTCTGGAACTGTTTCCCTCTCGATAGACCTGGACCTGCTCTTCCCCTACTTTATAATAAACCTGTTAAACCTTCTATGGCTCGGTGTTATGGTCTGCATTTGGGTTCAGTTCAGTTTAAACCGTGACAGACGCAGACACCAACGCCCAAGTATAAACGTCAGTCCACTTACGTAGGCTACGGCAGAGATGTTCACAAGTCATTTTTTGCAAGTCCAAGTCTCAAGTCTTTGAGCTTGAGTCCAAGTCAAGTCTCAAGTCTTTTGCCATGAGTCCAAGTCAAGGTCAAGTCTCAAGTCTTTTGCCATGAGTCCAAGTCAAGTCTCAAGTCTCTGGCCATCTGATCTGTCCCTAACACTGTATTGTTAAATCTTAAGAATTCAAAGCATGTCCTGTAGCTGTCACATCATATGGATACAACTATAAAGATACAATTTGCATGTTCCCAGCATTAGCACAACACTTTGCAATGGTTAGCTTGTTACCTGTGATGATATGTGCTAAATGTAATGTCTCTTTTACTCAAAACAATGTCGAAGTGGAAATCAAGAGAAAAGTGGCAGCGCCACACCAGTTACAGAACAACATGCATCTCAGTGTCAGTCCAAATTACGCACAATAAGCAGTTTGAACTCACTGATGCAATGCCATTTATTTTCTAAGTGTTAGTACGGTCAGTGAAACTGAGTCCAGCGCGAGGGAGACCCGACTCAGAAGGAGAGGTTAGTGAGGCCAACGTCTCCACGGCAGGTGGCAGTGCGCACGGATCCGCTGCGCCACGCATGGATGAAATAGTAAATAGGACTACAGTAACAGAAATATGTGCAGAATTAAGACAGTCAAGACGGTCCAGTGTTTGGTGGACCGGGTACACCTTGTTCACTTAATAGCCTACAAATCATCCACGCGATCAATTACGCATCACGTGAGTTTGCCCACCCGACACAGCGTTTGTTCCTGGGGAGATGGATCTGTGCGTCCCGCCTACTGCGCGCCATGGATTTCTTAGCCTCAGCTACAAATAACTATATAAAATACTATTTGCCTGTTCCCAGCATTAGCACAACACTTTGCGATGGTTAGCAGGTAACAACCTGTGACGATATATGCTAAATGTAACGTCTCTTTCACGTTAGTGTGTGAGTGATTGACCTATTTGGATGTGTTTTGAGACGCCTGATGAAGTCCGACGTTGTTGATCCGGCATTATTTATCTTGGTGCCACACACCTTGTATGTAGCTGTTAGCTTACTGCCACTGTTTACCAAGTTATTGAAAGCAAAACTAATGACAAAAGGCACAACTCCAGGAGGACTTGGTGTCGCCATCTGCAATGCATTTTTTGATATGTGCGCGCACATAGGCGCATGCGTTACGTTGCACATTATGGCAAAGGGCAGGGGACATACAGCTCGTCATACGTTTCCCCGTATATGCGCCAATAAAAGAAAATAGAAATACATTAATACATTTAGATTTAAAAAGCAATAATTGTATGAAAACAGATCAATCAGGAGAGACTTCGTTGCAGATATGCAAATATTTATTGTACGCAAACATGATATGACATGTACAGTCTTTGGAGATTAGACTCCATCATTATTAAATGATAATTAGGGGGTTAGAAGGCCAAAAGCTGATCCCCCCCAATGGAGTCTAGACACTGATAGCGGTGTGAGGAACCCGAATGTCGAACCGATGAGCCGATGCCGTCTGGTCGGAGGAGGAACCAGGAGCCGTGAGGGATGAAGGCCGGAGGAGCAAGGGGAGGAGGAGGGTTGATCTTAGCCTGAAATGACAACTGAACAGCGGAGAGAGAGACAGGTTTAAAACAGTGGTGCTGTGATTAGCTTGAGAATTTCAGGGTCTCTTCTGATTGGTTAGCTAAAGTGAGCGTCTCTAACATCTGTTCAGTTTAGAAGAGAGAGAACATGATTAGTTAGAAGTCTTCCTGTCAGAATTTTCGCTGAGCTCCATTTCAATCAGGAGAGACTTCGTTGCAGATATGCAAATATTTATTGTACACAAACATGATATGACATGTACAGTCTTTGGAGATTAGACTCCATCATTATTAAATGATAATAATTAGGGGGTTAGAAGGCCAAAAGCTGATCCCCCAAAATGTGACGAGGACTATTGAAAGGAACATACTTACCTATTTTGGCCGCAATAAAACTGAATGATTCAGCTTTGAAGTGTATAGTGCTTTGTAGAGAATCAGTGTATGATTCGCTTGTAGTGTGAACAGCTTGAATTAATAAGGCTTGTAGTGTATCAGACTTGTATGATATGCAGTCCCCAAAATAAAAGAGAAATAAATTGCGTAAATAAGCCGGTACGAAAGCTAGCCAGCAGATGAAAAGAAAATCCATGTAGCACATATACACATGTATTCACATACGCACCTTTTTTTTCTTTTTTTTTTCTTAATAACCGTGGTCATCGCACGGGTTACAGCATATACCGTGACTCAGCGCACGGTTTTGTCTACACTTGCTCTCAGCCCGACAGCCAGGTTAACTATTCTTACCGTGACTCAGCGCACGGGTTTGGCTACACTCGCTCTCGGCCCGACAGCCGGGTTAACTATTCTTACCGTGACTCAGCGCACGGGTTTGGCTACACTCGCTCTCGGCCCGACGGCCGGGTTAACTATTCTTACCGTGACTCAGCGCACGGGTTTGGCTACACTCGCTCTCGGCCCGACGGCCGGGTTAACTATTCTTACCGTGACTCAGCGCACGGTTTGGCTACGCTCGCTCTCGGCCCGACGGCCGGGTTACAAGTTATTATCCTCGGCACAGCGTCCGGGTTAGCCTGATCTTATCCTCGGCACAGCGTCCGGGTTAGCCTGATCTTATCCTTGGCACAGCGTCCGGGTTAGCCTGATCTCATCCTCGGCACAGCGTCCGGGTTAGCCTGATCTTATCCACGGCACAGCGTCCGGGTACACCTATATATACACTTTTTTTTTTTTTTTTTATAAATCACTGCACAGTGATAGGGTTGCTGATGAAAATACATGTAGATATTAGCCAGCGTATAATTGCACGGATAGACTCAAATGTGAGAGTATTCAGAGATCAACACACCACCACCAGTTATATGCATGCTTACCGGGATTATGTCTGAGAGATCTCTGGGTTGCCAGGATGTCGCTGACATAGGATGAATGTAAGAGGAGTAAGCAGAGGAAGACCATCTGCCGAGTTGTTGCAGAGACGTACATGAAATGCCTTGATTTCCTGCCATAGTAGCGCCCCTATATGAATGAATGACCCGAATAAACTGAGGTAAAATTACGAATAACTAAATGATGGTCAAACCGAAATATAGCCGGAAAACCTCTAGTATGAGCCTAGGCAATGAGTAGTTAATCTTAGATTAAAAGCAATGAAAAGAGCAGGGTCTGTGCAACTTATAAGGTAGTGTCGTAAGGAGTACAACTTGATTGAGGTCAAATGTCATGTGTTAGCTGCGTACAAGGTCAGTGATAACGTCACTTATGCACTGCATAAATGAAGAGTTACAATAAAAAGGTATTTTACAACTTGCTGCTAAAATTCGATCAATGCATGAGATGATAACGACCGCCTTTTGCCCAGTAAGATGGACTATCACCACCATACTTAGGATAGGTATTCCCCCAAAACTAACTCAGCAAAGAAAACGAGTGCCACGCAAGTATAATTAATATAGTGCCTTAGTAATACCCAGATACCAACTGACGCTAGCATGGTTAAGACAGAGAAGCCATCCGCGCGAAGACAATTATGCAAAGCAAGTGAATACCAACCACAAACAAAATTTGTGTCGACATGCCCAAAAGTAATCTTTAATGAGGGACAAAAAGTGTCTGGGAAGATACAACATACTCACCTCAGCGGGCATTGCAGAATCTATGTAAAAGTAAAAAACATCAGACATAGGATACCACAAGAAGGATCCGTGAATAAGAGGTTGTGATGACCATAATGCTGATAGAAGGGCACGCGACCTATATGCACCATGCTGCGTTTGGCGCGCCCATTAGTAAGACACGCACTTTAATGATGCAAGACCAACCGCCGAGGTCAGCCATGACCGAAGTAAATACGCGTAATGATTAGGAACCTGGGCTGCCACTGGTTCCAACACATCTACCGGGAATCAGACAGAATCTGATTTGAAGGACTTGCACCAATATATTACCAACATAGGAACTTAGTGAAAATGACAACACATCTTAGTAATAGATTTAATAAAACGTAAAACTCAATGAGACCCCTACAGATAAAAGATAAAATAAAAAGGAAATAAAAGGAAATAGCTGATGCGAGCAATGCAGCTTGATAAATATATCTTCGATATAACAAAATTATCGAACACGACGACATGATGCCATGAATTCATATGAATATTGTGCTGAGAATACTACATTGAAAGACCATGTGCAAATACCATGAATATAATACCACCGTGAGTGAGCATAATGCACAAAACCATAGTAAGCAGGCAACAACGACTATGAGTAAATTAATTTACCAATGCAGAATAATGCCTATGCATTCTGCAGACGTCACCATGACTACTGACAAGTATCACGACAGCGTCGAAGACAGCCTTTAACAACGTGTCATTCCTTATCGAGAAAAGAAACTTACCCCTGCCCGAGAATTAGAACAGTACTATAGCCCAGAAATGTCATGAATATGGACAAAAACACTATGTACCTCCTATGCCCATTTGATGCTACAAGCCTCACCCGATGTAGCAATCCAGAGACATGTTTGACGTCAATTGACACGAGAAACTTACATCTGAAGCGTTGAAAACTTAATAATACATTTTTGCCTGCAGAAACACGACAATGTGCAGAATAAATGCTCCATGCCTTGAATCTCACTGTTTGCTCCAACAGACGTTTATTGTAAACAGGCTACCGTTTAGTTGTTAAGATAAATACTATGTTAACTAGCATTTAGTCAACAACATTAACCCCTTCCTACATAATATTCCCAGTATAAGACCCAAACACCGTCTCACGAGACTGAAATGACTGAGATTACTCATGCACAGCCACCAGAAGAAAGCAACCTCGAACAGGCCGCTCATACCACGACCATGTAGCCAAACTCAGATTGCAGCCGCGCCCAGCTCAAAGATACTTCGCTGTCACCTTCCAGAGCTAAATATATCCATGTCCAGAGCAACGTCTGTTGTAAAGCCGAACCACCGTAAATGCGGATGTAAATACGCACGTGAATATAAAACGTCAACTGAAATGAGCATGCCAAAAAGGATGTCGGAGAAGATAAAAACAGCTTACCTAATGAGCCCACAGAGAAAAGACGTGCCTGCCTAAGAGCACAATTAACCTTGATGCGTGAATAGAGAAAACAATGTCCCCTGCTGACTCTATCATATATTTTACGGGAATTAACCCCAGAGAAGCAGGAATCTACAGCTGAGACCAGAGTTTAGACGGCGCCCGGACTCCGGGCCACCGCACCCTGAGCCGCATACTGTGTGCGGCAAACATGAATGAACAAAATATGCCCGATGAGATACTTAACTTCGAACGGTTGGATGATCCAGCTGAGTTGAACATGCCGGTTCTTCTGCGTGATGACACCGACCGAAGTACGTTTGTGTTGTCCAGTAAACTGGGACTATAATTTGGGAGGATTGTAAAATTTAAAGAACATATCCTAATTGTACAATCCTCCCAAATTATAGTCTTAGTTCACTGGACCAGAAACTATCTAGTGATGTAGGCTACTGTACATTCATGTAACAACAGGGGAGAGGACACCCCAATGGTTTTTGACCTTATGTTTTGCTGGGGGGGGGAAATAACTGATGAATATACTCTGTTCCATTCATGTTTACAGTGTGCATGGGATTTATCACTTAATTATCTTTATAGTTTCTAGATTTTAGAGTCCAATTTCTTCAGTGTCTTTATTTTCTATGTCCACAAGGGAGCAAGGCATATAATATGTAGAGAAGGAAACTCGTCCTCTATAAAAAAATTAAAAAAAACGCGAGAAAAAGCTTGGCAGATAATAGCGCACCGACTGAATGATAGTCTAAAAATATACATTGATGAACTACTGCTCTTAACTGAAACCATTCAATGAGTCCCTTGTCATTTGCAAAAGCAAACAGTTGTACACTTTGCATTAAAAGCGAGCAGTGGAAGTTAATATGACTTAGGAAATTTATATTTTAGCCCATGAGAGAGAGGGAGGAACAGTGAAAGAGATATTTACGCATCATACTCTTGCATTTTAGAAAATTGATCTTCATGGTAAATTTCCTGAGTAACATTTTCTTCTGCTTACTTTTAAGGCAAAGAGTACAACTGTTAATTTGTGCAAATGATTAGTAGTCTAATCCTTGAATGGAATGATTATGACGGTTTCAGTTCAGAGCAGTGGTCAGTTAATGTATATATTTAGGCTACTTACGCATTCAGTCGGTCCGTGATCGTCTGCTACGCTTTCTCTCGCTGTTTCATTACAGCGGCCGTGTTTCTTTTCTTTTTATACAAAAAATGTGTTTCACATCATCATACTTCCACAAGAAGCTGCTGCTCACTCTGTATAAAGTATGTACAATGCGTATTCTCCATTTTGGCATCAATAAATCTGTGATCGACCTCGCGGTCTTTTGAGGAAAGCCGTGGACGTGCATCTATCCGAATTACTTCAGCCTGGCTCAACCTAGTTGCTCCTCCTCAGCCTGGCTTGGCCTTCGTGAAACGCACCAAGCCAGGATGCACGGATTAGACTAGGTCAAGCCTCGCTTTATCAGTTATCCTGGATTTATATATTCTGCTTTTGTGAAACAGGCCCCTGGTTGATTGTTTGCTGCGCAACATTGTAGGTGTGTTTGATTTGGGTCACTAGGGTTAGCGTGCCAGCCGGGTGGTGCATTTATGCAATCTTTTTAACCTACAGTATAAGACAAGTTGTAATACTGTTCTGACCACAATCCATAACAGTCATCCTTAATTATATTGCAAATGCACTATTTATTTGGTACTGTTCAGAAACTGCCAACAAAACCACAACCTATTATGTTTTAGTCTTCCCTCCATCCCTCCTCCATTTATAGTTGAGGCGCTTTTTTGTCGAAAGTGTCTTTCAAAACTCTCAATATAAATTAAAAACAAAACAGACAGACCAAAGAAAGAATATCAACAAACAACATGACTGTAAAAGACATAAATGTACTGTAATTTGTGTCAAATATTAGCTTCAATCACTGGTGTTAAGATCATATCTATTTAGTTGCTAGTTAGAACATTAAGCAGAAGATTTCATGATCACTTTTCAGAAACCATTCTCTTTATTCTGTTAGGCTGAGTATTTGCAAGATGTGATGTTATTTTCTTCAAAATAAGCCTTGCATCTTTAATTCTAAGGGACCCTGAAACTTGACGTTTTTGTTTTAGATCAATGAAAAAAAGCTCTGCTGTCAAGTTTGTGGTGCTGAGAAAAATGTATTTTATGTCATCTACATTTAGGTAGTTAACCACAGGAGTGATAGCAAAAACCAATAGTCAAAGTTGGCCCAGTAATCAAAGTAAACTGTTTTTAGAAGTGACTGTCATAACATTGATTGTTACTTTAGTATTGATGATCTTAATGCTTTTAGGAATGGTAAAGAGATGCTGGCCTACAGTGAAATGACCAATGCCGAGCATCAGTATAATATTGAAGTGTATTCTGTGTTGATATTCAGTCATTTATGTCCATTCCCATATCTGAGGCAACTTGCAGATCCAGAGGAATCATTATATTAGATAACAACTTTTTTACTTTTTACTTTGTAATGTCAGCGGTGAGCATATTCAGCTTCTCATGACAGCAAATCTATTTCACCTCAATAAGCATCTGTGTGTAAGTGGGAGTTGGTCTTTAAAGGACAGTTGCAGAAGCAGATAGTGTGCCCATGAAACCGTGCAGCTGGAGTGTCTGCCAGCACCTGGCACTCCATCAAAGACAACAAGGCTTGGACGGAAAGAGAAAAAGACATGAAAGCGAGACAGGGGGATGGAGACGAGAGAGGGCTTATCTTACGAGGCATATGGCCTGAATGAGGAAACAGATGTTTCTGTGTGGATGGGAGAGTGAGCGCACACGCTCCCTGTTGCGTCTGCTTTTGCAACCCCATGGGATGAACAGACAGATGTGTGGAGAAGCCACACTGGCATGTTGCGACTCTCAGAGCTCACCCAACCTCTCTTTAATGACAGAGTCTATCAGCACTATCTCAGCACTTCTCTTTCACAATTCCTTCAGAGTTGCTCATACTCTGCATCTCATCTCTCAGACTCCCCTCAAACTGTTTTTTTTCAGTTGCTCATTTTCTTACTTTTCCTAATGTATGTTAGTGAATACTTCTGTGGCCATTACTCGAGTATGTAATCTGTGTTTGTACAAAGCATGTTTTTGTAAGTTTCTATTTGTTTCTGTCGGTAACTGATCAGTGCTCTCAGTGCTAGCCTATTCTCTAAATTTGTCCCATGATCCCTGATTGAATTACTGCATATTTATCAGAGAGTGCTCAATGTAAGATTTTGCAGTTTCCCAAGGTACCTAAACAAATGTCAGTGAGATACACAGTGATGCTAAAAGATTTAGTAATGTCAATACAACAGATAAAATACAATAATTTACTTCCATGAGTGCTTCCCCGGGAAGCCACTTTAAGACAAATGTCCAACTTTTTTTAAGGCCATTATCTGTAAAATACCATGGATATGGATATAGCATAATCCAAATTACTATGACTGGGTTTGTTTATAGACATTTTAGGAAAATGCTCATTTGGTTTCTTCCCAAGAGTTAGATGAGAAGAGCTGTTGTTGATGTGTTAAGTATGGAGCCGGTTAGCTCAGCATAAAGGCTGGAAGCAGTAGTATTCTATTTTGTAATAAACCAGTTTATTCAGCTGCTCAGCCCTTCTTTACAGTGCAGGTTTCTTTTTCTTTTTTTTCAGATAATTTTTTGGGCATTATAGACTTTTATTTGTACAGGACAGCTGAAGACATGAAGGGGGAGAGAGAGGGGGAACGACATGTGACATGCGGAGTCGAACTCGTGGCTGCTGCGTCGAGGAGTACACCTCTATATGTGGGCACACGCTTTACAAGGTGAGCGACCCGGGCGCCCACAGTGCAGGTTTCTTGATGTGGTTGGTGAGCCTAGGTTTTGGTACAGATCAGTACCAAGCAAAACAGTGTATGTCCATAATATTATAATTCTTTCCAAACTGTTGAGGAAAATAATGAGTGGGGTAAATGAAAAAAACTTTGAGGTGCTTCTTTGACAGGTTTTCATACATCACATAAGGAATGCAGCATTTCTTTTCTTTTATCATCTTTACCAAAAGTACTTTCTGTTCGAGGAACGTCACAGCATCAAGTCCAAGTCATTATACATTATTTTCTTTTCACAGGTTCTACATTTATCTTTACCATCTCTTTATGTCTTTATATTCTGTCTTTTCTCTCATTCCTTTCTGTAAATGTGCAAAGGTGAGTACAGTGTCAGGTCTCAGCTGGTCTCATGTTACTGTCCTGTTATTCCTTCTCCCAGTGGTAGAGGCTGTTGCTAATATGGCTATAAATCATGTTGCATGTTGCATGTCTGTGTGTGTGTGTGTGTGTGTGTGTGTGTGTGTGTGTGTGTGTGTGTGTGTGTGTGTGTGTGTGTGTGTGTGTGTGTGTGTGTGTGAGAGAGAGAGAGAGAGAGAGAGAGAGAGAGAGAGACTTGATTAAGAAGCAGAGAGTAAAGGCCGGGGCACAGAGGGATGGTAAAGGTGAGACAAACAGACACATTGTCTTGCCTTCAAAAGATTTCGGGATGTAATTGGCAACTGACTGCGAAATGAAACGTGGTTTCCCATTGTCTAGAAAAAAAGGAAGGTTTTGGTTAATTTTATAATCTTATGATATATATTTTTTGATTAGCATTAGCCTATATTATTGATATGTTATAGTTGCACCAAATCCAGTCCAATAACTTTCACTGATCTGGATAAGAGTGTCAGCTGACTGGATGTAAACGTAAACTTGCCGCCAGACTGTTATTACAGACCAAACCTGGGAAAGAGATTATATGTTTTGTATGATGCAGGTCAAATTCCTTGACATTACATGTGATGTGTGGCATTGATAATAATTCCCTAATCTGTGTTACTATAGCCAGAAGGGTTACACACTGTTTTTTTTGTCTTGGGCAGAAAAACACATCACATGCATCCACAATCAGACGCCTCTCTGCATTGTTAGTTTGCGAGCTGATATTTTTACTATCAGCATGATGATAATTTATTCAGCTTTGGTACAAACTCTAGCACTGGTGATAACCTAGAAATGCCCAAGGGTCACAATCCTGACAGAGTTGGTTGGCCTCTGTGTGTTGATGCTAAAGTGGTAAAGCTGCAAATTAATGGGCCGTGTGTGTACCATGTAAGGCAGAGAGAGGGAGAGGGAGGGAGGTATGGTGAATTACAGCTCCCTATGTAGGGATATCCCACCAGTGAGTCTATGCATGTCATTAGAGCGAAAATCCAAACACACATAAAAATAAACACCCTGGCAGCCCTGCTGCAATTTATTACCTCTATTTACTGTATATCTGTTACAGTCGTGGAGGAGAGGAGGATTGAGAGAGGGTAGGCGGAGGACTGGGAATTGGAGAATGCAGGGAAATTGGGCAAGGGGCAGAGAGAGAGGGATCTAGAGAATAGCAGGGGAGAGAGGTAGAAAAGAGAGGAGATGGAGGGAGAAAGAGGAAAGAGGACTGCTTAAAGAAAACAGAGCATGGGAACAAGAGAAATAGCTGAAGAAAGACAGAGACAGATGAGAGAAAAGAGAGGTCTGTAGGATTCTGGGACAGCTGAGATCTTGCTGAACAAGACGACATCCTCTGTTGCCATGACAACTGCCTCCTTGTGAGCGATCATTCGGTCCCATGCTCGCTCGCCCACACAGAGATGAACACACACAAACACACAAACACACACACACACACACAACTCTTTAACATGTCCTCAAACTCCCACGCTTCCTGGTAACTTACCTCTCATCCGCCCACCTCTCTCCTCTCCATCCTCCCACTCTCCAGCCATCCATCCATCTATGCAGTCTACCTCCCAACACATCAACACCCATGCTTCCTTGTACTCTGTCTGCCACCCTTTTCTATTTTCAAAAAGTAATTTCCTTCCTTTGATTGATTTCTTTGAATTATTTTTTGTATTCTTTATTTATCTCCTGTTTCACTTGTTAACATGGATGTCTATGTGTTTTGTGTAGCCAGATTAGGTGGGAGTGTGTTTGTTGGTATGCAGTGTTTGTTCAATGCAGCACATGCACTGCTAGATAGCGCTGTAAGGCACCTCAGAGCAGACCACAGCTGTGGAACTGAATCCACAGACACTCACAGTGACTCCAGAGTACAAATCCATACACAGTTTTGGGATGTGTGTGTAAATAAACAAAAACACTCATGGACACACACACACACACACACACACACACTGAAAATCAGGATAGAACACATTCAGCACAAGGTCACATTAACATGAATATTCTGTACACATGCTGTTCTGCACACATCCACTGGAGGAGAGACAGTTGGCACAGAGGGGAAGGGCATTGCTGACCAATATTCAACCTAGCCTTTTCCCTGCCAAGGCAAAGAGAGCCAGAAAACATGCTGCCGCTACACACACACACACACACACACACACACACACACACACACACACACACACAGTGGCCTTGGCCAAAAGAATCCCAGGGACAAACAAGATGTAGCAGCAATCAACTTCCTGAGCGGAGAGACACTTGTTATGAAGTGGAAACCATTAAATCCATACTGACATAAATTATGTTGACATTTCCTACCTCCTTTTGTCACAATAGAAAGAGGGTTAACTGGACACATTGGGTGTAATTGTATGGTAATGTGACACAAATTGATTCTGCAGAGGACATTGTGGCATCATGCACATTAGAGCATAGAACCAGTACATGGAAAAACAGCAATTAATGGGACAATAGGGTATAAGATGTGATGTAGTGAAAATCAACAGCCCCATTTGTGACATTCTGCACCAAAGTGTGTCACAATCACTGTCCAAGGTGCTGATCACACAGGGATGCAGAGCTGCTGATGTACTGACATCAGTCTGGGCAGTTAATTTACTGAATCAAACTGACACGTAAAATGTGTAACATAAAGTAAAATATCCTTCAGGAAGACATGAAGACACAATATACTTATTTTTACACATCAATAGTGCCAGTTGAAATGCACTCAACATGTGCACTGTATTGTACTTGTATTGCACTGTATTTGAATATAAATCATACTGTTATTTTGCATTTCTGAAATGAATACAAAATAGTATACCCTAAGGCACAAGATACATCATACACTAGTCATCACTCCACTAGATGCACTTTTGGATGGGAAACTAATGGAATGTTCAGAAATTCATTAATTTTCTTCTCACAAATGCTTCTTGTTTTCCACATGATGGAAGGCTGGGCCTCTATCAGCATGCACTAGAGAAACACCCCGAAAAGGTCAACAATCTACAAGGGTGACACAGACTTATACATATATCTGTAGGCAGTCGAGAGTCCGCATTCTACCTGACTTTGATGTCCATGGAGCTTTGGAGGAAACTGGAGTAGCCTGCTATAAGGGGAAACCTTGTGGAAAACAATGCAAACTCAGCACAGTATGTGAGCTTTTCTTGCTGTGAGTTGACAGTGCTTATCACTGAGCCACTGTGTCACGTCACACACAGTCTGTTCAAATAAAAGTTGGTCACTGAGGATCTTTGTGGCAGTGTGGATAATAGACCAAATTTGTGTAAATTGCATACTAAGCTGTCTGTGATGAGTCGGTAAAACTAATATTTGTTGTTTGTGTACATTCCAGCATGCCTCTCTAACTGTGTGAACCTGAACGTATGCTGTTTTGCTGTATGCTGTTTTATGCATGTAATGTGGCTCAATAGGAGTCAGTTTCTGAAAATCATGACCATTTTAAAGTTTGTCGATGAATAAAAGTCAAACTCTAACATAGTTTGAAAGGATGCTATACACAGACAATTCACTGAATTTTTCAGGTATTTTCAGTCTTTTATTGTAACAATAGATTATGGCATTCATCTCCTTTTCCTTTCGTAATGTGTACTGTTAAAACATAAGGAGGCCGTTCTTGAAGCCAAGGAATGGAATTAAGATCTAAGAGGTGTCTTTTCTCTGAAAGGATCAGAAATGTGTTCATCCAGTGACTTTAAGATGTTTTTTTTTGTCTGACAGTAATGTTAATTAGGTGGAACTAAGGCTACTCTGCTTGTCGTCAGCAATAATAGCATTGCAAAAAAACGAAAGCAGCTAAATCCTGGTGTGACGATAACAAAGTAGTCGAACTTCATCGCGTTTAAGAAGGACCTGGCTACACTTTTAGAGGAGAAACCGCCTGTGTTGTTGTCCATCTCAACCTTTGTGCATAACCATCTGAAAGAAATGACTTCTTTGGTTCTTTGTTTACGTAGTGCTTAGTACACTTACAGTGTGGGAGCCCTGTCTGGCTTACAGTCTAAGGCTTAGACAGGGACATACCTGTAACCTATTTAGTTCTCCCAGCACAGTTTGTTGGTGTGATTTAGACAAAAAGCTTTCGGTAGGCAGTTCTTTGCTGTCTGAACAACCTTTCCACTCAGTCAGGTGCTGGTCAGGGTATATTATTGTGTATTTTAGCCCAGCTGGCAGTACATTACATCGTAAATAGCCTTTGCTTCTGTATTTTAAGTCCATCAGGGGGTAGACACAAAACAGAAATGACAATTACCTGAAATAGCTCCAGTTGTGATTATGTGCACAGTCCTTAACTGGCCCTTTCTTTTTGTGTCGGTGAGTTCAAGGGAAGAAGAACAGTGACTTCCAACATGATAATTCCAGCAATATGTCTCAGGATGCTGAGGCAGATAAATGATGGGGGAAGACATTGTAACATTGTTACATTGCTACAGACAGAACTGGAATCACTCTTGGTACCCTCTGTTTTATCTTTGTGCTTCCACAACCATCCTCTCCAAATGCTTGCCTCATTTCATAGTTTGTCTAATTTTAGCATTACCTTTAGATGAATCAGATACTGGTATTAACTGACACACAATGACTAACAAATAAAGTAAATATCTACTAATTTGCATTGACATTTGAATGACCTTATTAAAACAAACACTCCTTTTATACAACAGGTGTGTAATTGGCATCAAATGTAAAAGTGCAAAGGTTGGTAGTGGTGGAAAAAGGTCAAAAAATTATCAAGTCCTACATAACTGTGTCCCTGCTGCAAATGTAAACAAATCCTCAAGTGTAATCAATAATACATTTGCATGTGTGTGGTGTGTATGTGTGTGTGTGTGTGTGTGTGTGTTTGTGTGTGTATGTGTGTGTGTGGGACCTGGGTTAGGTTCTGAAGCGGATTATTTCTCTGTCCGTGGAGTCATCCAGACTAGGTCTTTGATATTCCACATAGCACTCCATTTAAAATGCAATAAAACTTCTGCTGCTGTGGGGTAACACACATACACACGTAGACGCACATACAGACAAACCCTCACATTATTCGATCAAAGTTGGATGTGCAGCCGCTATTTTCATTCATCCAAAGTCTCCCCTGGCTCTTGCTATTGATCCCATTTTACCGGGTGTTTCATTCACAGCCAGATTACGCCTGCCATAGCCTCCACTTCCAACACCTCTCTCAGTGTTTATCGATCATATAGTAGCAATTCAACTGAACTCAGTGCCTGTATTTTTACTGTGGCTGTTTTATTGCCACTCTCATTACATTTTATTATTTATGCTTAGGCATCAATGCTGCAAAAATAAATGCCATTTAATCTTCAAAGGGTCCTTTTTCATTTAAGAACAAGTAGCTGAATTCACAATGGATGCTCGTGCACTTTTTGGACCTCCGAAGGATTTCTTCTTGCACAGAAATCCTTGCAAACTCCAGCTAAAGGTTATTGCAAACATTAAATACAATTTACAACACAATAATAATAACAGCACTGACAGGTAAAGTTGTGTGCATTATGTAAAATGTCCACTTGTGACATGTGACACCGTGAGTGTGTAAGTTAGTGAGTGTGTGAGAAAAAGGGAGACAGAAAGCCTTTTAAGTCATCCTGAAATCACGTGCAGCTTATTTTCTCCTTATCCTGTATGACTGAGAAGTCTTGTGATTATAGTCCCTTGTTATGGTCCCTCCCCCTCTCTCTCTCTCTCTCTCTCTCTCTCTCTCTCTCTCTCTCCTTTTTTCTTCTTTCCCTCTAACATGGGAAAGGAATCTAGAAGAACTGAAAAGACAGGGCCTGTAAGTAAGAGAAACAACTCTATCAGTCTCTCAGCAGCCTGTTTCCTTAGAGACCAGCAGTGAGCGAGAGATAAATCTGTAAAATCTTCTGAACATCTGTGTGTGTGTGTGTGTGTGTGTGTGTGTGTGTGTGTGTGTGTGTGACACCAGAGGAAAATGCCCACATAACGCTGCTCCCTCTGCCCAGTGTTTTTCTCTCACAAATTGTTACATCAATGCTGACAATCAGATCCAATTAATACAAATTAGAGAGTGCCACCTTCTTTCTCCAGCGGGTGCCCTCACCTCTGAACCAATAACAGATTGTGTCTTCGTGTCACTGGGATGAAAAGAAACCAGTGTTAAGCGAGGCACAAAATGTTATCTTCTGAGTGTCAGGAGAAAGGAGAGGTCTGATGGAGGCAAAAGGCTGAAAAAGGTTGGGTAACTGGACAGAATTGTTTTGGTACAAATCAAGCCACATCGTACTTAAATCTGTGACTGGATTTAAAAAGCATATATGAAATAATCTAATTTATATGGCCCTGATCTTGGGTCGTCTTTGCGTGATTGCTTTTTTTCATATTAAATTGGTGTTAGTCACTGAAACAAGCTAATTAACAACCAAAAATAGTCTGGCAGTGTAGTCAACCCCCGGTTTACTTATTTTTTGCTTAGCAGCCAAAAGTCGCAAATCAACAAATAAGAACTACTGGAATCTGGACTTTTTCTTTGTAAAAGCGGATTTTCAGCATATTAGCGAGAGTGACCGGTAACACATACTGCGAGAAAAACATAATCCTCTTCTAAGAGGAATGGAGGAATGTTTCTCCTCAAGTCTTAAATGCCTTTATAAAGAGAGACATTGGAAATAAATTATGTGGTTTAGTGCCAGAAATAGATATCTGAATTGCATTACATTTGAATTTGCTGTGCTTTGATTAAATCTGTTAATTTGAAATATGTTGCTGTCCGATTTTTAGTAGCCACCTTCCAAAACTAATGTACTATTTATCATGTAGATCATGTGCATATCATGTACATAGATCCAGAAATAATGATGTAGCTTTGAGCACAAATCATGTTGTACATTTACTGATTATAACAGTGAATTATTCGGAGAATGGTGCATTAATTAACTACATATTCAAAGGACATCTGACCTGATTGGTTGTGAAGCTGCTGGTCGCAAAACGTTTCCTTTTGTGTGTGTTTTTTTAATGTGGATCATAACAAGGCTGAGCATTTTCTTCTTCTTCTTTATAACAGCTAAAAGCTTTTTAGTGATTTAGCTAGAAAAATAATAGGGCGATGTCGATCAAGCGTGTTTTGGTCACAACCCTAAAACAAAATAACTGCCTAGAGATATGAACACTTTAAAATTGATTTTCATTGGACCAGGGACCCATCTAAATAATATTGTTCTCCGCTGGAGCCCCACCTAAATTTCTGTGTATAGGACACAATATCTGGATTAACTGTCTATGGGGACACAGACATGGTGGAGAGTGAAATCTGCTTTCTTAAAACATATGAAATTATAATGAAATTAATCTACCTTTAAACATAAACACAAAATCCACTGTACATGTATGTTAGGAAAAGTATGTTTTGTGGTATGTCAGTTTAGCTTATACTGCAAAAGACTGAAAACTGAAATGTTGTCCACTTACCCAGGTGTTTTCACTGCTGCCTGATTAGACCTGTCCTGTTAATTTGTTGCACCTGTGAGGGCAGGACTATTTACACCTATACCATTGTTGGTCTAAACAGCCAGAGTGATTGAAAACACCTGGGTGTGAAGATTATAGCATTAAATCACATCCGGACATAAATCAGTAAAGCTATGGTTTATTCATATGAACATGTTGAGATTTTTGGTTCTATAATCTGTCTCATTATACTGTATATAATATGTACATGTTATATATATGCATTTATCCCATAATTACAAATATTACAAATATTGAACAGTGGAATATAAATGTAATATAAAACCATTGAATTAAAATGGAAACAATATTGTCAAAGTATTATGAATATGTTGCCATGGAAATGAGTGGAATTCCACCTCAGTGATGAAAAGTAAGGCCGTACATACCTTAAGTGCACTTAAAAATAAAATATGTAGTGAATATTTCCATTGAAGGCATTGAATAAAATAATTTGTATTAGAAAAGGCACTTTAATTACATCAATATAATCTGATATACATTATTGGAGCCGCCAGATGTACATGACGGAAGTCAAGAAAAGACAATGACAAAGTAAAATAAATGAAACCAGATTTAAAGAAACCATATATCTAATAATGTAGCTGTAGTGTTATCAGGACTGAGCTTGAATTGCTTTGGTTATCTGGAGGAAAACTATATATAAATGTGCTTTTAATACTGCTTATTAGCCCAGAATGGCATGTGAAAAACTAAAAAGAAATTGAATGAGGAGAAAGAAACAAGCAGAGGCCAAAAAAAGAGCAAGAGAAGGAAGGAAAAAAAAAAAAAACACCTAATGTGGTTATTAAATAGAGATCACCTCCATGGACCTTTATACAGAAATACTGTGATTTGCTGCAATCTTTCTGCTCATGTGTTCATTAACTGTGTCTCCATGGTAACTGAAGTGGCAGTGTCAAGGTTTGAAGTCGCCCAGAGGGTGCCCTTGTCTTTGACAAGCACACAGAGCTGCATCCATCTCTCTTTCTCTCTTTCTGTCTCCATTTCTTGAGCCAGCTGCCTGTCTGTCATCCACTCACCCTACCTCAGCTACCAGACATGAAAAGAGTTGGCACCTGTACATTCTTCCTAAAAAAAACAGCCAAAGTTCTCCCTCTGTCTCCTGCTCACAGACAAACTTGACTTTGTGTGTAATGAGATACAAAAGAATATCCAACTGTCAGGGGCTATTACTGGGATCTAAAGCAGGAGGAGCATGTCCCGCCTTTGTCCTTCTCTAACTGGGGGGTGATGGTGTCTGGGGCTTCTGATTGGAGCATGTCATTCTCACTGGCAATGATGTGTTTAACCAAACAGTTAGCTGCTTCATCGATGTTGATGTTTTCCTGAAAAGAGAAGAAAAAATAGATGGAAAAAAAATAGAAAAGATAGAAAGGTGGAGAAGAGAAGAGAGGAGGAGGCAAGAGAAATTGATTAATGCAAGCATTTTGATGAAAGGGAACAAAACAAGTGCGGCAAGAAAAACCTGTGAGAGCAGGTGAGTGAACCAAATGGGCCGTTACTAAACTGAGTGGATGGATGACACACCAGCCAGCAGCCATGATGTGAACACAAACTGAAAAGGGAGTTTTACATACATGTCTTCCCAGCTGCTGCCAGTGGTCTCTGCATGTTGAGGCAGTCACAAATAACAATACAACCTCATCCCTCCTTTACACACAAATACAATGTGATGAGTGATATAAGTATAGTAAAATGTGTGAAATCTCTGAATTGATGATTTGAACAATAGCATTGGAGTGTAAGAAATATAGAAATTAACCAAAAATAGTTAGATATTTCTAACTATTTTTTTATGTCTACATGTACAATATTAGAAATTATTCTCAAACTGAATATTGGTGCCTTACATGTTCTTGCATCAATAAAATGAATGTCTCTGTAATAGTGGACTCTCACAATAGCAAAAAGGCTACAGTCATAAAAATACTATACAGACTCTCACATAATAGAAATATACATATTCAAACCCAAATTAAATGTCATGATTAATTACTCAAAATGTTATACATTTTTCAAGGATCTGCATCTAATGAAATCAAACAAAATTCATAAAAAATAATTCATTAGGTACTGAATGATGTGAAAGTGTGTTTTCTGTGCTGAGTAGCTTTAATTTGACGTCAACAGGAGACAACAATTACGTAATGTTTTAAATAAACAGTGCTAACAACAGAATGATTTTTGTCTGACAGAAATAAATGCCTGAAGTGCTGCTCATTTTATTTTATTGTATTCACATTGTAAAGTTGAATCAGGTTCAACTTTACGCAGTATTTTTGCACCAGTGCATTTGTGAATTATTCTGTGTTTATTGATTATGTCATTATGAAAGGTTGTTTTGAGTGAATTTTACCTTAATTGGAAACAGACAGGAAGCAGTGAGCTTGATTTACAAACCTATTCTACCCAACAAAATAAAACACAAATGCCAAATGTCCACTGTCAACAGCACCCACAGATTGGACCAGACCCATAAGATTTAGAGCGACTTGGACCAGAGCTTAAGGCTGAGTAAACTAGAGAAATGGCTCACATGAGGAGAGGGCCAGCAGCGAGTATTGATAAGATACACAGACATGCACAGAAATTCTTTATATGTGATGCAGTAGCCGTAGAAATACTGAATATTCATAAGATCTTACAGTGTGCTCAGTAGGATGTGACATGCTGCTGTTTGCAGCACCCTGAGCTTCTCACACACACACACCCCTCTGTGTGCCACGTCGTGATCTATCATACTTACTGTTAGATCTGGAACAAACGATTCTTCCAAAGCAAAATAAAACACAACAAAACACCTTCTCTACACTGCCAACTTCACTCTCTTCCCGTGCATTATTGTGCATGCAGAATGTGTGCAGTATTGTTTAAGATAAACGTTGGAAATAATTCTTCTGACAGGTTATTTGGCAGTGAGTATGTCAGATATATTACACTCTATACACTCATTCAGCACAAAAGGAAAATGTATATTTTCTTGTGCAAATGACACTTGAGACATCAAGATGCATATGGCTTAATATTTTGCTATTTGTATTTACGGTTACAAATAGACTCTTTTTTTTTTTTTTTTTTTTTTAAACAAACACAAAACAAAGAGCGGTATGGGCTTCAGACTCAACCAGTAAAAATGTTCACATACCAGCTCACACTCTGTGACCATCTACAATTTTTCAAAAATGCCACATTACTGGTGGTGGTGCTTTTAAGGAAATCCTCTCAATTCCTTTAGTTTACTTCCTAGATTTCGACAACTTAAATCCTCAATTGATCTTAGCCACCTTTATTGTTCTTTCACTACCTCCTCCACCTGTTTGTTATTCAGAAGGTTATCTCAAGGGTAAGACATTTGGTGCAAAGTCAATAAGCCAAAAAACAGGTGAATAGTTTTTGGTGTAGATCCATGACATTTTTAAAGGACGTTTTACTTATTTGTGTGTCATATATAGTAATAGTAATAGTAATGTAAAATAGTACAATGATAGTAAAATAGTAAAATAGTAAAATGAATAATCATTTTCTGTTAATAAAATAACTAAACATTTAGAGGAATGTGCTGCCTTGGTGAGGGCACTCTTTCTAATACTAAATTAACTAAATACCTAATACTTTCTATTATCAGTTTGTGCACCTCCAATAGCTATTGTGTAAAGTAACAAGCAAAACAATAGAGAGCAAGTGTCACGGCAATTATTTTTACTGTATATGGATAACGGTTTGTCTGTGTGTGTGCGTGCGTGCGTGCGTGCGTGCGTGCGTGTGTGTGTGTGTGTGTGTGTGTGTGTGTGTGTGTGTGTGTGTGTGTGTGTGTGTGTGTGTGTGTGTGTGTGTGTGTGTGTGTGCGCACGTCCCAGTTTATTTTCCTCTCTCACCATCCAGCTGTGAGATTCCTGATCCACATTAGCTGCTATCAGGGCTTGTGTTGGTGTCTCAGTGAGTTGTGTGTAGGTGGGTGACTCCTGAGCTCATCTCTCAGTCAGGATTTACTCACCACATTCTTTCATTTCTGTCTGCCTCAATAAGTCTTGAATTATACTGTTTTCTAGTTTACTCAAGTTTAAATGTTTCATATTTTATCATTCGTTGTGTTTATCTGTGTACTTTGTTGCTCAATTAAATACTTAATACTCCAATTCAGACTGTATAGGTTACATGTGGTTAAGACTTAAACTGGCAACATGCATACATACATTTTTTTTTTTTAAGTTCTGTTTTTTGGTATTTAACAGACGTTACACATAAAAAACAGATAATTATAGTGCTTTTACCTTGAGATAAAGCCATAAAGGTTAGCTGTTTCTCCATGTTTCCAGTCTTTATGCTAAGCTAAGCTAACCATCTCCTGGCTCCTGCTTCATATTTTAGAAACAGACATGAGAGTGGTATCAATCTTCTCATCTAACTCTCGACGAGGAAGCGAATGAGCCTATTTCTAAAAAATGTCAAACTATTCCTTTAATCTGTGTCGGTCAGTAGAAAATAGTGGACTGATACATTCCTGCACATCCAGTCTGAATGATAGAGAAGCTGATGCAAGTGCAGCTGACCTGATATAACAAAGTGGGAATGTCTGCTCTGAGACTCAGCTCTGCTCAGTGACTGAAGCAAATACTGTGTAGACAGTAGAGAGTCTATTAAACTCAGCACTTTTAAAGGATTTCTGTGCCTCTGTGGTGGCGTCTCCATCGGGTAATCAGGTGCTGGGTCTGATACAGTCGAGCTGGTAGGGAGTCAGATGCTTCTCAAGGACATTTGAACAGGAAGGACACGCCTGCTTGAACCTCAGCGCTCCTGTTGAAATGCTACTCTTTATATCCACAGCACCACATTGCTAGCTATGTCACTGATTTGTATTTATGTGTGTGTGTGTGTGTGTGTGTGTGTGTGTGTGTGTGTGTGTGTGTGTGTGTGTGCAATCTTTCTCACCTTAGCAGATGTCTCGTACCATCCCACAAAGCCGTTGTCCTGGCAGAACTGCTCCATCTTTATTCCATTATTGGTCAGTACGTCCCGGCCCTGGTCACATTTATTAGCCAAAAGCACAGTGGCTACATGTTTCCCATTGGCAAGTGACAGTTTGGAATCCAAGTCCTCCTTCCATTTGGTGACGGCCTCAAAGGAGGCGGGCCTTGTGACGTCAAACACAATGAAGGCACCCATGGCCTCGCGGTAGTACACACGGGTCATGTTGCCAAACCTCTCCTGACCTAGAAGACACAGATGGACAAGGATGCAGATACACACTTTTTATTTTGTACCCATTTATAGGGAGATCAGCTACATGCTGGCACCGTAAAAGCGATGCTGTACAACCTCAGCAGCAAACCCACACAGAGGATTTTATCACACTTCTGTCTCATATGTACATGTGGTGCATGCAAGTATTCCCAACATACCTCGCCCACTCTCTCAAACACACACACACACACACTGATATGCATGTTTTACTGTTACTTACTGTGTATGTGTGTGTGTGTGTGTGTGTGTGGGTGTGTGTGAACTGTAAAAATTGAGGGTAAAATTAATTCGATAAGCTCTGTAGGAATGTTGTATCCACACTATTTTTTCCCATCCATAATGTCTGCCAGAGCACCATCAGTACCAGCCTAACAGTTCATTTTGCGGGCGAAACCTCAACTGATCCTCCTAAAAACAGTTTGCATTGGAGCATTTGCTTTTCACCTGCCATCCTGCACAGGTGGATCAGAGCACCGGGTCAGCTGCACAACAGCTGGGACGAGGTCTCAATCAAGGACATATCAGAAGGGCAGAACCTTGTGTTATATTAATACGTATCATAGTATAGTATTACCATATACCAAGTGAAAAATGAAGTTTCCAGCTTTCTGTGTAAGCCAACTCAAACATGTTTTCTGGGCAATGACCAAATAAAAATATAAAAAAAATGGTTTCAAACTTAAGTATATCTCTATAACATTAAATATGAATGACTAAATAGGCAGTCATTTATGTTAAAGTTCAGACAACCTTGTTATGAGTAACAGTTGTGTGTTCATGCCCCTCTAATAAGCCCTAAACCAGCCTCACTCACATCTTTATGGTATATGCCCGTGCAGCCAGCCACGTCACCCTGTCAGCCCTGGCCATGAAAGAAATGGCAGTCAAAATAGAACGGTTGAAATTATAATTTGTCTTGGGAAATGCACAGAAACAGCAAGTGATTTATTACATCTGTGGCATGAGAAAACTTCTATCATCAAACCCCCAGACAAACCCACAGCAGTGCTGGCTGAAGTAAAATGCCAGATGCAAATTAATTATTTTTAAAATGCACATTTAATCTACATATTTGCCTTGTAACCAGTGTGTTTATTTGACATAATCTTGAAATGTCCCTTCTATGATCCAAACTAAATGGAGAACCCATAATGGCCAGGCTATGCAGAACTAAGATTAACAATTCAGGCTTTCCCACCTCAAGGCTTATAACTTTAGAGCACATACAGTACAGACATATAGCAGTTTTCTCTGAAGGAGACACTCATCTATAGTTCACAATAAAAGCTTTCTGTATACAAGAGCTCGGGCCTCAAATCTCCCTCACATGAGTTTAAGACACATGACTGCTTGCGCTTTCTGGAGAGGGCGCACAGGAGGGGAGAGAGCAGCAGGTCAGAGGATTCTTCTAAACCTCAGCCGACACTCATGTGAGATGAGACTGCTGTAGCCTTTAGGTTTGTTATCTTACCCAACAGCATCCCACTCAAAAGCCTTTATTATTACTGTGTTTGCCAAAAGGCAATCACATCATTTAAATACTGTATTATGTCAAATAAATTATGTTAAATACTAATTTCTCCTTTTTTACAGAAGATATTCTCTATTTTATTATCCAATGGACTTCTCCCCTCTCCAGGTCTAAGTGGACGAGTCATATGAACCCCAATAAATGCATACAACATAGTACAAAATGAAAATAAAACCAATTACAAAGACTACAGAGTATTTGAGGAATGTCACGCAGTTCAGCATATCGCAGAGAAGAGGTGAGTGGCCAGTGGGGGCAAGACAGAATTACTGTTATATATTCAATAAATGCATCTATGTATGAATGAATGAATGAATTCTTAGCCTTTTAAAATCATAAAGACAACTTAGATGCCACCATTACTCTGCCCCACATAATGAAGTAGCTTTAACTACATTTGGTTTATGAAAGGTCACAAACATTTTGTTGATTTAATATCAACAGAATATACAGTATGTAATACGATTCATGTCCAATATCTGATTTTGGTTTCAGTGAAAGTTTCTCTGTTTCATGACTTCTCTGGATTGAGTGTGTGTTTCTTGTGATTGTAAATAAAGTGAAACATGTAATTGCAGATATGCGTTGCCAAGTGATTTGAAGTGAGCAATGCCAACAGGTCAGCTGATACACGTGAGGAATTTTAACCCTTAATATCATCCTGCTACCAAAATGGTTTAATAACAACTGTGATGAAGTGCTCTCATGCTCATTAATCACTGACCTAAACTATATGTATAATAAAAAATACACAGTTCTCCACATTTGACTTGAAACAACTATATTTTCCTTTGGAGCAGCCAACCTTTAATTTATTATTTGGAAAGTTTTGTATCTAACCTAAAATGGAAAAAGTAGGTTTTTATAACGACCACACTGTGATTGTGAAGCAGATTCATTCAATCATGTGACGTTTGAAAAAGAAAAAATGACATATATTATTATAATAATAAGCATAATTTCCTCCAGGGCTAAAAATAGCTTGGCACTAACGTTAATGATTTTCCAAATGAAGCCTACAGCTAATTCTACTTATGAGACAGTTTTTAATAGACCAGGTGCATTTATTTGTCTACCAAAGTATGTTGTCAACAGACAAAAACTATTATCTAAAGAACTAGAAGAACTAATATCCGTCTATTTTTGACCAGTGTGTCCTATCATATTGGCTACATCTTTAGAAATCCATACATTCTAATTGTTTCTAAGATATTAGGCAGTTATCCTTATTGGCTGTAGCTCACTTCAGAACATGTGTAAAGTTTGAGTCAAAGGAAATTAAATCACAGAAACCACCTGGGAATATCAAACTTATTATCAAAATTTCCATAACACCCCATATTTGTTTCCCCTCCTGTAAATCTGCTTTAATTCATGTGAGCCATGGGTAAAAGCTGGACTGTGTGTACCTGCAATGTCCCACAGCTGTAGGCGCACCGTTTCCTGGTCCCAGTTGAGGACTTTGAGTGCGAAGTCCACCCCAATGGTGGCTCGGTAGTTGGGACTGAAGTTGTGATGGACATACCGCTTGATGATGCTGGTCTTGCCGACCCCGAGGTCCCCTATCACAAGAATCTTATAGAGATGCTCCTTATTGTGGTTGTTCTGCATGGCGACCGAGGAGGGCGAGAGCTGAGCATGAATCCACCGTAATGGAGAGGACCGGGGGATGAAAGGGGAAAGCAGAGCACAGGACAGCGCGGAGAGAACTGAAGAGAGTTGGGAATGAGAGAAAGGGGAGGTGAGGTACGCCCTGGCCCACAGAGGGAAGTAGAGCACAGTCGTCTGGACCTTGTGACTCACGTAGGCGAGCTTCCTGGGAGTGCCACCACGAATTTAAACATCCAAGCGGAGAGGATAAACTAATATTAAGTCAGCAGTGGAAGAATTATTTAGATCGCGTGCTTAAGTAAAACAGCATGAAATGTAAATAATTCAGCACAATTGCTTAACTACAGTACTCAAGTGCATGTACTTAGTTACTTTCATCACTGTAAGCCAGAAAATTAAACTAAGATTTACCCACATAAGGAGCTTGTATGAGAGCCAGTATATCAACCGTTTTGTTTCATCATTCCTTCACCCCCTTATACAGTAAGTTATTGTTTCGCTCTCCTGTTGTTTGTTGGAACCTTGTCATGCATTTTTGTTTATCTGAGTCTTTGCTTTAGATAAAACTGTTGATCCACCCCAACCAAAGATTAAAAAAAAAATAATTCCAGTAAGAATTCATTCAAATTGTGTTTCATCTTCTAACACACACACACACACACACACACACACACAAAGAAAACAGACATTTAAAAATGCTTTTAATCTGTCCAATTTAAGAAAAACAGTGCAAATCAGAATAAAAGGCACTACAATCAGTAACATCCCTTTATCGATTGATTAAGAATTCCCTTTAAAATGGCCCACAGGGAACACAGACAAATTGCCCCACAGAGAAACATGGCAGTCATGGTGTCAATTTGATGCAAGGACAGAAGATATTACAATTATCCACTGTTGCTTCCCTGAGACAAAGAATCAAACAAACACTGACTCCTCTCATGTGTGTACTGATGCATTTTGATTCCAAGTTTATGTCGGCAGTTACAGCTTTAATTAAAATAGTTTATATGCAGCTAATCAGTGATTGTTTTAATCAGGAAACATTTTTTTAAAACAATGTGGTAGGCTGACATGCTAAATTCATGGCATCATAAGAGCAGGGTAACTGTTTCCCTCAAATTAAAAATCTGCTGTAAGTGGTAAGTGTCAATACTTTTAGAAACAAACCATAAAACAAAAGTATTTATGCTTTTCACTAATGTAAGATTATAGTTGCCTACATTTACTACATCAACAGTGCCCAGCTGTTAAAACCACTCATTCCTTTCATCCTGAGTTTACAGCTTCTACAGTTTGGGAATGGGGTTCGCTGCAACTGCAATGCTCTCAATGGCACACTCGTCACTGCCCCGGCGAATTCGGAAGTAGCCGTCCTCGCCCCAGCCGGTGCTCCAGCTGTTCTTGACAATCCAGTACTTCTGTCCGGTCATGTGGCAGCGGCCATACCCCACCAAAAGCACGGCATGGTTGGTCAGCTCAAAGGGATTGAAGGGGTCTGCAAGGCCTGTGTGGTGGTAGATGCCCTCCTTATAGTGCATGAAGTCAGGATAGACCTTGGGAAGGAGAGGGATGATTTACTTTACATTTTTACACTCTGTACCAAATCCAAGCTATACTTATGAATCAGGAGGCTGTGCTGTGTTGTAAATGAGAAATTACCGAATACACTTCATTCAGAAAAAAGGTTACATTTACGAACAAACTATTCAAATAAATGAGTAAATTAATGGGAAACACGTTCTCTGTCTGGTAGTATTTTGTGGTTTGAGGTTAACAGGAAAGGTCAAACCTGTACTTCCAGATAATTAGCAAATAGCTTATGTTAAGAGTTGGTGGCATAATACTATATATGGTGAATTAAATTAGATTAGAGTAACATTTGCAATATGCACAAAAAAGCAAAGTTTGAAGGTTTTGCAATACAAAAGAGAAGCAGCCGGATGATATCTTGCAGGGTTTTCCTCAGTGTTTTATAGCAGAGATGGGCCACCTTCCTTGATGCAAAGACCATGTCCACTAACATCGGAAAAATGAATACACTTTTGAAATAAAACTTTGACCATTAAGCCCACAAGTGGTTGAAATTCACTAACCGTAGAAACAGTAGAAGACATGAATATGAAAATGTCTTCTTTGGTGTTAATTCAAAAACACTATGTGAACATGTGAAAGCTTTATAGGTCTTTTATAGCCTGAATAATGATTGATTCTTAGATTTATCATTAAAGCTATAGTGTGTAGTTCCACCCATGAGGAATTCTAAGTTAATGACAACAAGCCTTCTGTGATCGCACACCACCCCCACCCCTCCTCCACACAGTTGCTAGTAGCCAAGGAGGACACGGAGAATTAAAAAAACATGATGGACTCTTCAGAAGAGGTAATTATCTTCACTCAAATTTCTGCTCGCGAAAGTCGCCGGACGCCACGATCTTCTGAACATAGCCCTACTGAGAAATACAGAGAGAGTTGTGTGGAGCTGATAGTCTTAATTAGCTTTGTATCAACTCTTTTGGCAAGGGCTTGCATGTAACAGATGTTCATTCATATCAATAAGTTGCGCACTAAAGCTTCAAGATGCTTTTGGAAAACAAGATCTCAAGCAGTAGAAATCTTTCCAAAAATCTCAACTTGTGAAGAGGATTTATTTTGAAATTGGATAAAGTGGCTTCTAGTTTAACTGGACTTCTGCAAGACACAGTGGCTGAATTTGGGCTAAAATAAGCAATTTCTGACAACACAGGTTAAGCTCAACTTAACTGCATTGACAGATCAAAACCCCCAATTGTTTAGTGAACACATACTGTATGTATTGGAATAGCAGTTAGGAAACTGTGAGCATCTGGTTTACCTCAAAGGCGACCCCCATGGGTCCATTCTTGACCAGTTCCAACATCATTGCCATCTCACTGCAGCCCCCATAAAATCCACCGACGTAGTTGTATTCTGCGGTGTAAATGCGGCCACAGTTTTGAGGAACGCCACACGGAGTGTCCTTTGCAACATATGGAAAGCATGACTCATCCACAACGCCGAAATCCTGCACATACTTCCCAATCAGGTATGGGAACCCACCATCGCAACCTTGAAGAGGAGAGATGAAGATTAAATCTGGTTTGTTCAATAGGTCTGAAATTCAGTGTTATCATTATCAAGAAATATTTTAAGAGGTTTACTCGACTTTTTAACTTGGTGAAATCCCTCTTGTGGTCCAAGATGGGAAAAAATAAATTAGGCTTTTCCAAGACTCTTCAAAAATAATTAGTGGATATTCACTAATCACTGCAGTTATAATAACTCAATATACTTTCTAAAAAAAAACACTCAAGTGTTACTTGTTTTGATAAAGGAGGACGGTGTCCCAGGGTTTTCTACATACAGTAGTACTACACTTTTTCATCATTATCATGTATCGCAATATGACTATTCAACTACGGTAAGAACATCATGAACATTTTCTAACTGCTGCTCGATTCATATTTGCAATACTTTGATTTTAGATGGAGAGTTAGTTTACCTTGAGAATATTCAGAACAGGAGACCACTTGTTGCGGGCTGAGGATGGGAGTCTCAGTGTTGTTGGTGAGGATTCGAACACGAGCTTCCAGCATTCCCATGGAGGCAAAAGAGTAGCAGCTTCCGCATGATGCTGAAACGGAACGTCAAAGATTTACACTCACACTGCTATGCAATACAACAGCACTGCAATAAATCCTGACTTTGTAAAGCTTGTGATGTTCAGTTTTTCTTGATTGTACAAGTCAACTGGTGTTGTACTAGATAGCATTATATTATGAGGTACTTCTAGTAATTTTGTCCTAATCTATGTAAATAATGTGGACAAAACATTGGAAGCACCTTTCAATATAATGCAATGCTGCAACGGCAATAATGTCAACACCTCTGACATTGTCAACCAAAACTGTCCAAAGATACTGTAGGTACACCTGCACATGCAATCTGCTACAACACCCCTGAAATAAACTCCAAATAAATTGGTAACTCTGTGCACTTTCATTGCACATTTGTTCAAGAATACAAGGCTCTGTAATGTTCCTGCCTCAGTATACGCAATGGAGCAGTGCACAGAGACAGATACACTGATTAAAGTGCCCATATTATGAAAAAATCACTTTTTCTGGGATTTGGGGTGTTATGTTGTGTCTCTGGTGCTTCCACACACATACAAACTTTGAAAAAAATCCATCCATGCTGTTTAGAGTGAGATACAGTTTCTGAATGTGTCCTGCCTTCAGTCTCTGGGTGAGCTGTTCAAAATCGGCACGACTTGTGACGTCACAAGCCGAAACAAGCAGGCTAACCGCAACCATTAGCTCGTAGCGTTAGCATGCTAACGCTAGCATACTAACACTAGCATGCTACCTCGTTCTCAATAGCAAAGCACTGCTACAACACACACAAGTTCACCATAATCTACAAAAGAACTACTTACATGTGCGCCCTCATTTATAAGTCTCCCAGCTAATCCTGCCTTGTAACTGACCGAAGTTGTAGAAACAACCTCTTTTACTGTCTATGGAGCTAGCTAGCTGACATGATCTACATCTGAGCTACTGCGCATGTGCGAGTGCAATCAAAGATAGTACAGAAGAAGAAGAAAAGAGGTCTCACTCTGTAGCTAAAACAGAGACCAGCTGAAAAGAGGATCTGCAGCAGTGAGAGAGAGCGGTGCAGTACAACAAAAATATGGTGTTTTTTGAAAATGAAACCATGTAAACCTATTCTGGTACAACATTAAAATACAATTATGAACCTGAAAATGAGGATAATATGGCTGCTTTAAAGCCACTGGTTACCATCAACAGTGTGGGACACCAGGTTCTTAATAAAATGCTCTGCAGAAACAAATTAGGTCAGAGAATAGAGGCTGTTGGGATTTGCAGGGTGCTTTAATTGTAGTAATGATTCAAGTCAGGGGGACAGTGAGAACAGTTTTCATTTAGGTCTAAGTCTCTTAAGACTAATAAGGTGTACAACTATTTAAATTAAAGATCGGTGCTAGTGGGAAAACGTTGCTGTCCTAATATTGTATACGTTTCTGAGATGAGAGATGAAATGTTTGTCATGTTGGACCCACAGGACACAAACATTAGAGCTCTCTCACAGGACTTCTGATGAAGCTTTAATCTGCTACAATGCCAGTTACACCTGCATCTTCCCTTAAAAGTCACTGTTGGATTGCATGTGATGTTAAGAAGCAGGCAGACCAATTCATACTCAATCATACCAATTTTTGTGAACTGAAATGGAATCTACCAAATCCACCTGACTCGAAACACTGAAGCAAAAATAAGCTCAGCAGCACTGCAAAGTGGCTTAAAGGGCTTCTATTGAAACTCTCCAGCCCTCTCCAGATCCTTAAACCCAGCCCTACAGAGGCCCTCTCAGTCACCACGAATAATCCCTCCACCCTCACACTAAGCTGTGCAGAAACACAAGAGGAGAGCAGAAAGCAGACCCAGGTGTGCCAAGAGGGAAGTCAAGTAGGTGACGGGCTGCTGTTCAGTGTCTGCCCTTACCGACAGCTGCTCAAGTGTAAGTACAGCTTTGTCTGCCTCCTGCAAGTCTTCCAATTGATATTGCTTACATTTCTAATATGTGCACACAGATACAGTATAGTACAGTTATCTATCCATCTTCTCTTTGGTATATGTCTTGAATGAACTACCTTTGCATGTCGGCACACAACAGTAAAAAATACTGAGCTTCAAGGTTTCTGCAGGACAGCAACTGAATTTCACCTTGGTTTCGCACAGGGGTGACAAAGTTAACGCCGTCAACGTTCCTCCAGTCCCAGTGCTCAGGTAGAGCTGCCGCCATCTTGGCTAAATCAGCTTTCACAGGCATAGAACGAACACGCCTAGCGTAAAAATAAAGAATCACATGTGAATCACAAGGGAATTTTGTGTTAGATATTTTGCATTGACAAACTGTTTTACAGAAAACCTATTACTATAGAAATGAAATGCATGTAGCTCCACCTTCAGTAAGAAGAAATCCTTTAGCCAAAGTAATAATTGAAGGTTTTAACCGATGAGTTCAGTTCAAGCAGATGTTAGTTGTGCTGTTTTTACTTCTATTGTTGGTAAAGTACGTGTTTATTTTGCACGGACTGCTTGGTAGTGCAAAAGATAGCTAACTGAATTTGGAGCCTGTCACACGCATTCCAATGAAAGTAAAACAAGAGGCCATGTTATACCATGTAGTATTGAAAAACAATAAAATCCTTATGGGGAAGAGAAGCAACCATCTTGCCATTAGGAGTCATCTGTTTAGGTGTTGTGTGTGATGGAGTACTGGTAGTGTGTATAAAAGCAGTTTCATACACCTCCTAACCGAATGAATAGGACAAAGCCCGGCAGGATTCATGGAGAAAAAAAACGTAGTAGTAATAATAGTAATTTTGAGCATACCAGTTATTAATTTAGGAACCCATATTACTAATTTGAGTGCATGTGTTTTTTTTTTTCCTCCACGACACCTGTCAGACATTGTAGTATAGTATGGGAAGTGCAAGTAAATACTCACACAGGGATACGGGAGGCGGGCCCCCCTGCTCGGTAGTGCAGCTCCTTCAGAGTGTACATCTCATGCTCTGGGTAGGGCGCAGCCTTCCACGATTTCTGAACAGAGTTAATGGAATCAATGAAGTCCAGGTTGTGTTTGTAGGGCTTCTGGTGCAGCCTAGAGGGTGAATAAGGAAACATGTGTGGTTGTGATTGTTTGTTTTTTTAAAGGGGCTCGTCTGCCACACAAACAGAAGAACAAAGACATTGGAAGCAATTGTTGTTCAGTTGAATCATAGTATGTCACCAATGTTAGTTGGTTAACGTGTACAGCTTCGACAAAATAACCACACCTGACAGTGTAATACAATTATACAGTAGCAATGCAAAACAAACACTACAACTTCTGCTTGTAGGTTTAACTTGGATAATAAAGACCTGCATATATAATTTCCAGGTTTTGATACAGATGTCAAATACAGATTTGAAAAGCGGTTGCAAGCTAAATTGTTGCCTTGAGTGCTGAAGACTATTCCAATAAGAAACAGTTCATGAGGGTATTACAACTCCCAACACAAATGTCCATCCAGACTAAGACAAGGCAGACCTACAGCGACAACACCATCCACTACAGAATCGTGTGCAGAAAAGATCCTACTCCAGTTAATAAAAGTCCAGCCAAGAGACAAGTGTAAATGGGTGCAAATATTCACATTTCATGCTGAAAGAATGTGTTATCTACAGATTAATAATACACAGTTTAAATGTTTCAGTTGCAAGTGTGAGCTTCATGTATGTGGGGAAAATACGGCATGATATAGTGAAGGTGCGGTTTCCTGAGTTAGGGGCTTTCATACACACTGACCAAGCATCAGTAAAAGCACTCTCGACATGCATCCCCAAATAGCTTGAAAGTTGTGTGGAAAAGGGCTCTTTTTCCCAAGTAGAAAGTTGAGCATAACAATGCACTAAATGTTTGTATGGACTTTCATGTAGAAAGAAACAAGGAGGGTTAACTTCCAAAGCTTTGCCTTCACAGACAGACCTCAAATTCCACTGATCATCTTTATCAGACAAACATACTGTAAACATTAAGACACTCTTGCATACCCAAGATAAGCAAATACTTAGAATAGAATCAATGCTGAAGAGCAAGCTGGGGCAAAGATGAACCCAAAAAACAGACATTTTGACTGTGAATATACAAACCTTTTATATTTTTATGATGTATTTGTGTTATTTATAAATATAATATATACAATATGATAAATTAGCAGTTTTGGTGGGGAGCCCAGACAACACAGTGGATCATACACGTGATTAAATCACTTAAAATCACTAAAATTAATCACTCTGGTTCCAAGAGAAACAATATTTTGTTCAGATATATTTTTATGGTTTCAAATTACAATAAACTTGAAACTTCTGAAAACCTTTAACTTGACAATAACCTTGTTTAAATCCAACTGGAACCAAAGAGACCAGGAAGCAGCTTTATGTTGCCTCAAACTGAGTCATCAACATTTCTTAATCAAGTAATTCATTTCTGTATTGCCTCCTCAGCAACGATGAACGTGTGTGTCAACATTAGATTTATCAGGTGTGAATTCAGATTCCAGGCCCATTTGCAAGGCCTACGGAAGGTGAGTGAGGCTAACTCAGTTCACATCAGGGGAGGAACAAGGGAAGAAATGAAAGTTTAGATTAAAGCTGAGATGTGAAACTGCACAGTACACTGAAAGCAAGGACCATCAACACAGCCTTTGCTGAGAGTCTGTGTACAAACAGATTTTCCCATGTACCACTGACATCTAGCTCGTTAGCTAGCATTTCTCTACTTTGCATTTTGTGGGATGTAACAAGCTATCATAATGTACGTACCTGCTGCTGAAAACTGGTTTGTAATCTATTTTGAGTGGTACTGAGTTCACTCTCTTCCCCACAAAACAGGCCCAGTTGTTTCCCAGAACATCATGGACCCACCCTGGCAGGGTCTGGTCACAGTAGCTGGTCACCTTAGGGCCATCTTCAGTGTACTGGAAGTGTAGTCAGACAATCAGATTAGGGCAAACCCTCAGGATTTAAAAAAGCAACTGAATTAAGATCACATTAAACCATATAAAGTAAGCTATTTTCAGTACATTATTCAAAAGGAATTACATTAAAACAACAAAATCTCCCCAATCTTCTCACATCGCTACATTAAACTAAATCAAGTTTAGAAAATGGGGAAGTTGAACTAGACATGAATAAATCATAACCTGGTTTTGAAGACAGACAGGCTATGACACTTCCCTCAACTCAGTGTCATGTGAGTGACTAGAAATATCAAATGACTAAAACATTAACCTTCAATATAGCCGCTTTTAAATGTGCATATTTCCAACTAATTTCAGCCTGCCCTAGAGGTACTGTAGGTACGCATATTTTCCAAATACCATCATATCAGACGAGGGGAGAGGAAATTGAGTGATAGTGAAACTAAACATTTAATGTCAGGGAGTGCTGAATGATGAGATGAACTTTGACAACATAAAGTGAACAGTGCATAAAACAAGCTGAGTTATTATGTTAACGATGGGATAATAACTAGCTTAATGCAAGCATTTTCAATAGATCACAGTGAAAACTTCACCCAGGAAATTTGTGTTTTTTGCAGAATTACAATGACAAGATACTGAAATGATTACTCAAATAAATGAATTGTGCATAATATGCATATTTTACCTTGAAGAAGGCAAACCATTTGTACCCATTAATGACCACTTCAAAGCCCTGGTTGTAGATGAGGGTAAAGAAGCCGATGTGCCCCAGCTCATCTGTGGCTACAGACAGTTTCTCCAGGGTCACCGTCACTGTGCTCTGGCCTGTAGCTGAGGAGGAACACCACAACATTCAATGTAGGCTACAAGAGTTTAACTGCAGGATATGATTCAACTTTTAGATTCATTTCCAATCACTAGTCCTCAACAACAAATATTAACCCAGTGTTCCTACAATATTGAGCATGATTCTATTGCAATCTGATATAATGTTAATATAACGTTCTTGGCTGGCTTTATGCGGGAGTAGTAGGAGCTACTAAAAGTCCAATTCCTCCTTGTATGCTCAAACATATTTGGCTACTAAAGTTGATACAAATTTTTGTTCATACATGAAATAAAGGGTTGACATTATTTATATACATTTTATTTGTAAGGGACATGTACAGATATTATTCATAGGCTATTAATTTACATTAATATTATGTCCCAGTGTTAGTTTAAAGATTTTCATCTGTAGCCCCTTAGCAAGTCACAATTAAAACGCACACACAGAAAAGACACCATGAGCAGCAGGACATAACACACAATGTCAGCAACAAGAGTATTAATAACTTTCTATGACGCCCATGTCTATATTGCATTAGAAACATACTTATACACGTGTTATAATCTACTTATACCACTGTATAATTAGTTAAATTATAAGCAGCCATAACTATTAATAAAGTTTTATAACAATAATCACACTAAAGCATTTCATAATGACTTAGATCAGGTATCATAATACTTCATACTTGCTGGTCACTCACTGACATTTGTTTTTGTAAGGATAATATGTGTATTATGTTATTCAAACCAGACTAACGTTACTCAAAGAGGAAGGGGTCAGGGAATCACCTGCTTTAGTTAACGTCTGTACTGAAAACCTAACATGTCACCTGATTTCCAAATTGCGGAACTAGCTACTCAAGAGTAACGCTATCTCCTTCCATCACTTCTGACCAGTCCCATAATGTGAGCAGTTTATAGTGTGGTGGGGGTTTTACCTTCAGCGGAGCAGTTAATGGTATTGTCGTGTCCTCCTTTGGACACCTGAAACACCCATGTCCCCAGTAGCTCCTCATAGGTGCAGTTGGCCGGTGTGTCACCCCAGGACCCGTCAACCCAAAGTAGCAACAGACACACGAGCACACCGCTCAGCCTCATCTTCAGAGCAGACACAGTTAGTTTACCTTCTTACACACACGCACACACGCACACTGACAAACACACCTTAATACGCAGCCAGATCTGCGTCTTCTGAGAAAAACAGAAAAGTTTGACCCTGTCTGTTTTACTGCGCCACCTGCCCCACTTTAACTAGCTACACTGTTACCCCGGCCATATGCCTGCTTTTTATGCAACTGTAACTTTTTACAAAGATTCACATTTCAGCTTCTACAGTCAAGATAAGTCACTGAAGCCCAACAGCACATGCGCGAATAGCTAGTTAGCAGTAATAGCCGGCTAGGTAATGTTCTCGGCAGTTAAAGCAGATCTACGCAGTTTTTCAGCTCATGTGTATTCATTTAATTACATATGAGCTCTCAGCACGCTATACGTAGTTTATCGTGACTTTAACAGTATTCCACTTCTAGTCCGTCCTACAGAGATTTCAGCGAACAAGGAACCACACACCAGTACTTCTCTTGCCATCGACCATTGTCCTTTGTCTGTCCTTCGTTTTTTTCGTTTTCTCTTTTTGGTTTCGTTTTCCTTGGTCATATGACCCGACAGCTGGGGACATGCGCAGTAGACGCGAGAAAAGTGACGCGGGGGGCGCGCGTAACACTCATAGACGGTATATAAGAATGGACCAACAGATCCCGTTGCACTGGATGGAGACCAGTGAAGGCCATTAGAAGGACTTTTCCGGTGAGCGCTGAGCGTTACTGCGCAGCCTCCAACTGAGAGAAACGACGTAAATGTGACGTGAGCAACGTGTCTGAAAGTTGTAAATCTTCTGGTAGCTGTGCCAAGAGAAATCTCAATCATTCCCAATCTTGCAGAGACGGAGAGTGTAGGTATATGTAAGAAGATAACATGGACACAGGCTAATTATTGCTAACTAAAATGCTAGTTAACATTAGTAATTAAACTTAAACAGCTAATGGTCCAAACTGCCTGCATGCTTCTCCTGTACTATACGGTAATTCCTCTACTATGCGACAGTAAGTCGCGTGGTTATGACACAATCGTTAGCCTATTTTTACAAAAACGTCTACTACGGGGCCATAACGTGAGGTACAAGGTAATTGAGCCTTTTATACATTGTCGTGTTTCTTTAGAAATAAACAATGGACAAATAAAGTCTTTAAACGCTTCAGATGTAAAGATATTCGCTGTCAAAGTGGCGCCAAAATTAATGGCAGTCAATGGAATGCTATATACGAGAACGCGACTGTCTTTATAATCTCTTTTTAAAAACCGTCTGTACACTTACAAAGTTCTCAATGCTTCGGTTAACATTTAGGGAACCTCATTATGCTACCGTTGAAGTGTGGTGATATTTTGAGCTTTTGTAATGGTATAAATAGCGATTTGTTTTTACTTTCCCTGTGCCCCGAATACTAGCGTTTTATATATATATATATTTTATATATATTAGCGTAAGCTAATCAGCGGTCCGCGCTAGCTTGAAAACATGTCCCAGAGAGCGACAGAGTGGGTACGTTTTGCGCCGGAATTGTCTTTATTTTACGTTCAAATATATGCATTATGAACAAAGAACCGTCATTATTTCCAAGCAATGCTGTGCTGAGTTAGCTAGCTAGCTAGCTAACATTAGCGTGTTCTTGCCTTGGAGCAAACGTATGTGTTTTTGTTAATACTGTCGACATTTAGCTAGTTGTGAATGGGCCTCCCACACTGCTTGATCCACGCCCGGCTTTTCTCCCCTTGGGTTTTAGGTTTCGGGAAGGGAAAAATTCCACCACCCCGTCCAAACTTTTAGGATACCGGGTATCTGATTTGCACAACGCTTCGGCGTACGGTGTTTCCCTCGCTCGAAAGCTTGACAGACGCGCCTAGTTATGGTTGCTAAGCCACGATTGGCTTGTGGCGGTTTTCGGGCGTGGCTTAGCGAAGGGTCAATTGAACCAAGAAATGTAGTTTCTATTCGTATAGGCTTCGCCCTCTAAGAGCGGTTGGGACACAACTGGGCTGTTAGAGCTGCTATTGGGTTTATCCCTCGCGCATGCGCAGTCGTGAAGATTTCTTTCGCACCCTTGTGCCCTGCATGGGCCTCTCTTACGTCCGCAGTTACTGTATGGTATATTACAGCTGCGAGACCAGAGATCTGCGCCCAGTTTTTCTTCAGCAAGCAGTATGAAGACTTCCAAGTCTAGTGGTGTTCGCCTTTGTACCGGCTGTCGGACCGGCTCGGACCGGCCTACGGATCTCCACCCAAGCTGTAAGGCGTGCGTCACCCTCACAACGGCTTCCACGGTTGTGCTGTCCAGGATCATGGCGTGGCAGACCATAGCACAGCGGAACATCTGGCTGCAAATCGGGGGTTCCCCTGGGGAGAGTGACGTCTACCATAACAGTGTACACAGACACATCTCTCATTGGCTGGGGGGGCATGTGTGAATCGCAGGTTGTGGGAGGGAGATGGTCAGATTCCACACCTCCTCACATAAATTGCCTGGAGCTGTCCATGGTGCTGAAAGTGTTGAAACATTTTTCTTGGGTAGTGACGGGCAGACATGTAGTGATAAGAACAGACAACATGACAGCGGCGGCGTACATCAACCGTCCGGCAGTGTGCGCTCAGCTCGGCTGTTAGAAATAGCAAGGAGCCTGCTGCTGTGGTCACACAGACACCTGCTCTTCATAAGAGCAGTGTACATTCCGGGGGTTTTGAACCACGTGGCAAACTTGATGTCGTGGGGGGGTCCCTCTCACAACGAGTGGAAATTGAATCCCACTCTCGTTCAGATGCTGTGGAACAGGTACAGGAGAGTGAATCTGTGGATCTGATCCTCTGCTGCTGCGCTGGCTGCACGCTTCTCTGTTCACAACACTGTCTGTCGGGACATTCTGCTTAACTAACGCTTAATATCTTGTAATGAACACTTAAGCCTGTCAAAAGAACTAAACCGAAATCCAACAATTATATAAGTTATTATATAGGCTAAGTGTTGTCTTCTTCATTGGCGCCTATGGCGAGGAAAAAGCTTGTACCTATAAACAATGATCAATGATTACCAAATTTCTCTCTCATATTGCTCCTCATAACCACTGAAAACTGTCAAAAAATCGAACCAGAAATGTGGTGATGATTGATCGTTGTTTTGGTACATTAAACCACGTTAAGCTTTTTCACGTTAGGACTTATAAACCCCATGAGCACTGTGGGGAGTCAACCCACAGCCGCTCCGCTGCCCTGCTGAAAATGTGAAGCAGAAACGCTTAATGTCAGATAACTTCCATAATAATTGGACTTTGGGTTCGATGTTTTAACGAACTCCTTTCGGTCGAGGATTTTTTCCCTTGAGGGTTTCTTCCCTCCGCCTCATAACAACAACGCGGAGGAAGTGTCCCAGTATGTTTTATGCACGGCAGACATCAGACAAACACAGCAGTTGTTCGTTCACTACAGAGAACACTCACAAGGTTCAGGCTCTTTCGAAACAGCGGCTGTCTCACTGGGCGTGTGAAGCTATCACCCAAGCCTATAGCGCAGAGGGAGCGGAACCCCCTCAGGGCATCCGGGCACACTCCACGAGAGCGCTGACATCTGCGCAGCGGCATCCTGGGCATCTCCATACATGTTCATCCATTTTTATCTGCGTGATGTGCAGATGGAGGAATGCATTTTTGCAGTTATTAATTGTGATGTTCATTTTTTATTATTGTGAAGCACCTTCAAAATCCACGACATGGGCCTTACAATCAGTAACAGGCCAATCATGTAGGTAGGTTTTTTAACAAAATAAATATGTTTTTTGATACATTAAAACCTGTTCAGTGTGAGTAGGAAGAGGAACTAGTTTATGTTCTGCTTGTGGAATTTGGCGTCGCAGGTGGCATTGACTACATCAGCTTCGAGGGACAAACCCAATAACAACAGCTCTTAGAGGGCTATGCCTTTACTCATAGAATCTGGAGTTACAATATGTAACTATCGGTCTATGTACAATACTTTTTGTTTAAAATCCCACAATGTAATGCATCCCATATAATAGATACGAAAAAGAACATATAGTTCAGGCAGAGCGGTAAAGTCACACTACTATTGGCTGATTGGCATCGGCTGTTTGCAGTATGCTTCAATGATTGGCTCATTTACAGCTGTGTGGCTAGAGACATCCAGTCATAATTATGCAGGTGTACAGCCTGGATGTTATAACTTCACTTATTACTGTTGCTCTGATGATCATGCTCATGCCAACAGCATTAGCTGCCACAGCCCCCTCCACCACCCCAATATGACATGGTACTTTATACTGTTAATTTAACTAGGGTTTACATGCCATGTCATGTCAAGTATGTGTTTATTGAGGGGGATTAGCTTTCTGAACATAATCCTCCGATTGTTTGAGTGCTCCCTCAAACAGCAGAGCTTTTTTCAACAAATCTAACTGGAGGCCTTTTACTGTTTACTGTAAATGGTCAATTTCTTGATGTAAGTGTGCCTGACTGAAATGACATGTTTTGTGTGACACCACACCTATCAGTGATGAGGCAAAACTAACTGACCTCCAAATTAACCTTATTATGACTGCAAGTGCATTGGGGATTTGAGGTGTTTGAACATATTGAGCCCCAAAAGTGACCTTTTCCATTAGTTTGTGTAAATAGGACAATAATGTCTTGTCAATTTGTTTTTCTTTCTTTGACTTCTGCTGTTTAGTTCTTGTTTGCCATTTTACTATCTTGTTTATAATGTTGTGGTATTTATATACCATATATATAATAATAATAATAGAATAAAATAAATAAAAATATAAAAGAATAATACCTGTGGAAGAATTGTCTTCACTTGTTTCCTGAGGAAGGTTGGAGAGTAAATTTTCTTGTATATGTGTGTGTGTGTGTGTGTGTGTGTGTGTGTGTGTGTGTGTGTGTGTGTGTGTGTGTGTGCGTGCACGCGTCTGCCATTGCATCCTGATAGGTATGTAGTTAAAGGGGTAAAAGAGCTTTATTTTTGCCAGCAGGCACTTAAGGAAAGTGCTGGAGGCTTTGATCACCATAGTAACCATGACATAGACTGACTCATCTACTTGACAGACCATAATAAGCACTCATCTGGAGAAGGGACTGAAGAGGTATTAGTCATGCAGTCTTATTAGAGCCATTACACTGTTTGTGTGGAAGTGTGTCTGATCTGGTGTGCATTAATGCGGGCCCATGTGCATGTTATTGCGTTTATGTGACTGTGTGTGCCTATGCAAATATGCAAAATAGAGGAGCAGGGAGACGGAGGGATGATGTTATGAATGTTACCAGCCTGAACCCACTGAGCTCCCTTTAAGAGTGACTCATTGAAACTCGTGTTTCAATCTTGATATTGTTCTCGCTTCCACTGGCAGGAAATTAAAACTCAAGTGACTTTCAGTTCTGCTATATTGGCAGCCACAGATTTGTTCCCTGCTTGCATGGCCTTCTCTCTCTCTCTCCATCACACGTTCTCTTCTTCAGTCATGCCTTTTTGGTTTCTATCCTCTCTACTCAGTTTGTCGTCACTATGGCTGTTGCTCTCCATACTACAGTCTTGTGTTTCATTTGTTGTGCATGTCTTGCATGCACACACAAACACACGCACACACACACACAAGCTTGGGATCTTCTGCTTCATGATCTGCTTCATGTACACAGACATTATGTGACACACCTATTCAATTACTTTCTTAATTTAAACGATTTTCCATTTGGTCTAAAAAAAAGTTTTTAAAAAAAAATGTTTAAAAAAAATCCATCACAGTTTCCAAAAGCCCAATGTAACATCTTTTTACTATCTTGTTTTGTCCCAAAACAGTCCAAAACACAAAGATAATACATTTACAAAAGGCAGCAAAACACATTTGAGAAGCTTGAACCACAGAATATTCAATATTTTTGCTTGAAAAATGATTTTATCAACTAATCAAATACCTGTGTGTGTGTGTGTGTGTGTGTGTGTGTGTGTGTGTGTGTGTGTGTGTGTGTGTGTGTGTGTGTGTGTGTGTGTGTGAGCAGAAGCATGCCTATCTGTATTTCCCTTCTTTGTATTCTTTGCACAGTTCCTCCTTCCCTACCACATGAAAAACATTCCCTTCCTTGAGGCATTGGAGCTTGTATTTGGAGCTTGTAGCTGTATTTTTGTAGAGGTTAAGACTAGACTACATCTATGCAAATTGAAATTCTGAATAAATTACTGAAATTAATTAAGTAATGAGTCATGTTCAAAGCTGTAAAATACCTGATGATCATCTGTGACTAAACTGCCTTTAATTTATATATTAAAATGCTGTTTGAAAGCCATTCGACTCCTATGTTGCTTATGTTAAGACTTTAGTTGTTTAAGTTCCACTTGATGGGAGAGAACATCTCTTAGCAGTACTAACATTATTGCCTTTTCTGTGATGGAAAGCTGGAAAAAGGATGCAAGAGCACCATTTCATTAAGTTGGAGGTGTGGGTGGAGCCACTCCATCACAGAGTGGGGTTGGCTACTCCGGCCCTGTGGTGTTAATGTTACATCCTTCACATTAAAATTAAGTCCTCTGGAGTGGCTTCATGGTCAGTTACCTCAGCCATACACAAACACCTACACACAACAGAGCCATGCACTGTGGATTGAAATGTTTTCACTTTCCTCGTACATATGTACATGCCCACACATGCATGCTATGTATATACACGCAGCAAATATATATGTCCATACGCACGCACAGTCTAACTACCACTGTTAACCACATGCTGCCTTGACACCCCTTGCCCACACACTTTATATATAGGGCCCACCTGACTATGTTGAACCCACAACATGCCATTTACATGGGAGCAAACAACACTGATTACAGTAACTGTATGTTGAGGGACGCTGTACGAGGATTACTCATTGTACCAGCTTTTATACTATTCTCTTTTTTTTTATGCCACCGAAAATGTCATACTGCAAATGTAGGAAGTCAAAAGTACACTCACTGATTTTCTAATAGTACCTCACAGATGAGCGTATAGGGGTATAGGTAAAAATGAGGGGATTTAGGGGCTCTTATGGGTGCTATCACCATATCTAACATCCTCAGATACATTTTAAGGCATCAGAAATCAATTCACGTTCCCTTTAATATCAGGTACAATCAGAGTTTTCATTCACTTTGAACATGCCAGCTGAAGCCTTTACGGATGGTACTATTATAATCTTTATGGAAGTTGTATGTGTTTGACCATTGGGCAAATCACTGATAGAGGTAAAGTAATAGTTCAACATTTAAATCTGCTGACAGTAATCATTTTCTTGCCGAGGGTTAGATGAGAGTAATACCACTCTCATGTCGTTAAGTCTGTATGGTGTAATGTCTGTATGAAGCTTCCACAACCAGCCAAATAGCTTAGCTTAGCATAAAGACTGAAAATGGTGAAACAGCTAGCCTGACTCTGTCCAATGGTAACAAAATCTGTCTCCTAGTACCTCTAAAACTTATTAACATCTTATTAACACGTTATATCCATAATCAAAGAGTCTTGTCATCACTTTGAGAGTAATCAGCAGAGCCTCCAGGAAGTTAACTGCGCCCAGCAAAGAATTAGCTTCATGAACATCCCCCCCCCACCCAGTAAAACCACAATGTGTTGTTTTTATACCTTGGTTTTTGTATGAATTAAACAAAGAAGAATCAACGTGTTGATTAGTGAACCAGGCCGGATTTTGTTACCTTCGGACATAGATGGACAGTCTTTGAGCTATAGTCCAAGTCAAGTCACAAGTCTTTGAGCTACAGTTTGTTTAACATTTGTTTGTTGTTCTCTCTCACGTGTGGCCGCATGTAGCAGATATGTTAGGTATTACGTAGGTAGGTCATCATAGGTTACGCAGGGAGGGGAATAACATTCAGCTCATCAGACATTTCCTAAAAATAAGACTGTTTACGCGTCCCGCATCTCGAGTCTGAGTCGAGTCTGAAGTCTTTTGAGGATGAGTCTCAAGTCAAGTCTTAAGTCACTGTGTGTGTAGTCTATATCGACAATGTTTAGTTTCTGGGATTGTTCAGGTGCCACCAGAAATTCCGCCGGATGTCCCTCATTTCGGCCGGATGTCCGTCACCTTCGCTTTCTTTGTGTTGGCATTCTAAACTCTGGTCGATTTAGGAAGACTATGGTTAACTGCTCCTCAGATCTCTGCAGGGTAAATTGAGACAGCTAGCTAGAATCTGAGTTTTCTGTCGCATGACTAAAACAACTTTTGAACGTACACCTTCCACCAAAACAAGTTCCTTCCTGAGGCTATTTTGCAGAGGCGCCGTTATCGCGTCTGAGTGGTATTGATCTTCTCATCTGACTCTTAGCAAGAAAGCAAATAAATGTATTCCCCCAACAACTACTAAATACTATAAGTAACGTTTCTCTTTGGTTCAAACAGTCAGGGTCAGGTAAAGGATAGGCAAAGTGAGCAGCTGCTAATAGACCCTGCAGCCAACAGAGACTTCCAAACAAACTCAAAATGTATCTTATACTGTTATTATAATGTTTTAACATCTTTGCACAAGAAAGAAAGACAATAAATGTTGCTCTAAGCAGATTACTTATTTCTACTAGGTTAATTTATTGTCTTTCACTGATTTCTTCTCCAGTTTTCACTTCAGCATCAATAACTATTGATTAGTCACTGAAAAGCAAGTTTACTGATACACAACCTAATTAATTGTTTTTCGGCCAATGATATAAGAGTGTAAACTGGGAACAAGTTCAATATAGCAAGTGTAAAAATGCTGATAAAAAACGATACCTATTAGATTCACATAGATTGTCCCACAACACTTAAACTTTGAGATGCAGAGGAGACTATGGCTATAATTGAGTATTAAATCAATACATATTCCTCTAGAGACAAACACACACACATGTGAGCATCCCAACGGAGACGACCAAAATAAATATTTATGCAGTCACTAAACTAAACCCATTAATGACTGAGCACAGCTAATGATGGTGTCTGTGAACATATTACATGTACTGCCCAAATTGCCTCCATTTTAATAACAAACCAATTTCTACCTGCTTGCCTTTTATTTTTTCCCATCTTTTTTGTATTCCTGCCTTTTCATCCTTTCTATTTTCTTGAATAGCGGGTCATTTGCAACAATTCGGAGATTTCATTTTGGAGAGAGCAATTTCTGCAAGGAGAGGTGGAGAAAGGGGAGGACAAGGATGGTGACAGAGGGAATAAAATAGGGGGGAGTGGGAAGACCACAAGGAGATGGCGAGAGAGAATGAAAGATGGCAGGGTATTTTCATTGTTTTGACCTGTATGCCTTCAGTTAAATTAAATGTTTTTGGGGGCTGATTCATAGCAACGCTGTCACTGTGACACTGAAGGAGATGGAGGAAGCAAATAACACAGAAGCTGTCAAGGGGCTGTCTAGCAGCTTCCACTGACTGGGTTCAACATGTAGGCCAGAGACTCACGGACTGTTGACTTCATTTATTGTGGCCAATATAACGCAAATCCAACGCAGACTGGAAAAAGTACAGAAAGGCGTGAAAAACTTTCTCTTCCTTCAGACCTGAACCGTAAGGTCCATGTTTCAGTTACATAATTATTAATGTTTTGCACAATGGTTACTGTAACAATTATTTATTTATATGTAATTGAATGATGCTGCAGTACAATACTGTATGAATCCATGCATGATACAGAGTATTGATCCAATATCAGTGCTTTTTTCTTACCAAATTCAAAAACTGAAACTGAGTAATATTCTGTATATTTACTATACAATTGCTTACATTACTGTATTCTTTTTAGTCATGTCAAGTAAAAAAACATGGGAGTAAACAGAGATTTAAAATTTATACAAATTTCTTAGACAACAAAAATCCTAGGTATATTTACTTAATCTGCACCATCAGCAATGATGAATTTCCAGTATTAATGTTGCAGTGACCACTTTAAATCAATTCATATTCTTATATTCCTGTTTGGTACATTCATATTTATAGTCTGGTTTGTATTATAATGGTTGTGACTTTCTTATTAGATAGGCCCAATGATTGACTAAAAAGATGGAAAAGACAAGGAGGTTAATCATAGTTTTTTTTAATAATGATTTCAATAATGATTCAAAGGTACTTTGTAGTACACTTACACAATGATTTAGCAACGGCATACAAATGAATCAAAACCCTTTGTTTTTTTCTTTCCCACACTATATCCCATCTCCTGTCTGACTGCACAGCACTGCTGTATGGTGGTCACACTGACTGGAGGGTCCCAGAATTGTTGCGTTACATCCCAGTAAGAAAAAAAGATGAAGAGAGTTAATGAATGCCCTGTGACTTCTTTTGTTCCATGTTAAGAAGGCTGCTCTCGCTCTTTCTTGGTGCTCGGTGTGTGGGCGTTTTGACTGCAGTGAGTCAAACTATGGTGACTTTTAAAAATCCCTGTTAATGCCAAAGTGCAGTGGTAGCACAGTGTTTTTGCAGAGAGAAGTGCTAAAAAAAAGAAGATGCAATTAATGAGCTCCCTTACCCAACACGGTTACAAAATCACAGAGTTACTTCCTGGTATGTGGATTTCCAGCAAGGAGCCGCCTTATGCTTGTCTAACTTCTAGTGCTCACTGTCTCTACTCTTACACAGGCTTCTGGAGGCTTGTGGTTCTTCTCCCAATTAATGCATCTGCACTGAAATATCAATATATTGAATATATTTATGTATAGGTGTAACCACAATTGTGCCAGATTTTATGTTTTTTGGGAATTTCATTTAAGATACATAAGTGGATTATTGGCTAGTACTTTAAAGGTATAATACGTAGTCTAGCTTTTGTCGATTGGTGTTTGTGAACACAGCGTTTAAGTTGCCCCCCCTACCCAGGTCAATAAGTGAGAGCGAGCGAGAGAGAGAGAGAGAGAGAGAGAGAGAGAGAGAGAGAGAGAGAGAGAGAGAGAGAGAGAGAGAGAGAGAACGCAGCAGTGGTCGAGCGAGCTAGAGAGGGAATTAAAAGAGGGAGTGGCGAACAAGCCTTGGATCAGAGGAATAAAACATTATTTTCGGATTGTTTCACGGCGGTTACATTCTAAAGCACAAATAAACACACCCACACCTCCTCAGGAAGGAGACGCATTGCCGGATTTCGCGTGAATGCAGAGCTTCATTCTGTCTGTGTGTGTGTCGGATAAACTTGTGCGTCGTATGAGACGCCAACGGGCCGAACCTGGGAATGAGAACCCAGGGCTAGAGCCCATTAAAATCCTGCACACAGAAAAATAAGAAGACAAAATAGAGGCAGAGGGGCGAGGTCTCTGCAGATACAGAGACCGCCACACACCTATAGTGGGTCATAAGTGATGATTGAGAGGGATTATTTTGGTATTAGTCTAAACATGATTCTTTAGGAAAATACTGCATATTATACTTTTAATCATACAATATTAAATGTTTTTTTTATTGCTCCAGAACAATTGAAAATGATAAAACACATTCCCATAGGATGTATATGTAATCCCTTGCCCCAGGCTCTTCTAAAAAGCTCCCTACTCCTTGTTTCTTGTGTCCTCTGATAAACACTGTACAGTATATTTTAAATGCACAGGGAGCATCCTGTTAACACTGCCCATTTTCTTTCTCTTTACGGTTTCCAATGGCCACAGATCAGCCCAGAGATGTGCTCTTACAGGCATTGCCAAGGGCCAATTTGGAATGAGAAGACAAAGATTCATTAATTGGGAGATGAGAAGAACTATGTTTGGCCAGAACTGCTCTTGTTCTCGCTGCCAGGTCTGTTGGGAGCCTCCAAAAAACCTGTGAACAAGGCTCCAGTGTCAGTGACAAAACAATGTTGAATCCAGTTAGAATCCTATTGTAGCACGATCTGAGCAATTCATTTAGTTATCAAACCTTTCTGGGAGTAAAACATCTTGTCTAATTATGTTAATGGCTAAGCCTCATCTAAAGCTAATTTGTGGGCAAAAACAGTAATCGAACATAAAATGTTCCTGAAGTAGATGTCTACCCCCCCACCCCCACCCGTCATCAACCCTCACCATAAAGCCACTTCGAAACATACTGTATTTTCCAAACAACTAGAGCCACAGAGTATATTCTGACATTTCACAAAGCTGAGTGAAAATATTAAATCGAGAATCAAATATCCAAATATAAAACCATCTTCCATTATCACACCAATATAAAGCATCAAATTACATTCTACAGTTCTGAACATCAGAGGAAAAGCAAAACAACAAAGCTTTAACAACGTCATGTTCATTAAAAGTAATTCATTAACGATCAAATGTCTGGGAGGGTGGGTAATCACTACAAGGGTTCCTTCAGAAAATGATGAATTTAAGCCATCTTTATCACATTTACACAATGTTGCCATTGATAAACAGCTTATGAAAAACACATTTAATTTGAATTTTTTATTTTTTCATGTAGATATGACAGTTTAAACGTATGTAGTGTTTATCCATCCCTAGTCAAAAATGCAGTAGCACTTGAAATAAAAGATGAGAGAAAGTTGGCACTGAGTGGAGGAGCTTATGTTAACAACACTGTGATTAAAAAAAACACTGGAGTCTGGGGATATGTTGCATTTGAAGCCTGACTTTGCGGTTATTTTTTTAAATAAATAACTAGTATACATTTATCATACATTTTCATTTTAGTAATAGCCATTTTCTGCTTGAAGTGAAAAAAATACTTCTAAATGACAATAGAAATTTATATTACATTCTACATACTCATTATAGGGAAATCAGCTCATTCCACTTCCCTTTAATTGCGTTTAAGGTAACCCATCGTCATTTTCTTTTTATCAAACCGAAGCCCAAACTAGCCGCTCCAGTGAGCTCGGTTGAATTACGGTTTTGATAGACCTGGGTTGTAAAGAGGTTTGAACACAACACCTTCATTTATATGCAGATGAGCTGCCTTTGTCGAGAATAAGTTAAATTTGTTTTTGACTCGAATATCAACCTCCGTTTTCCTGAAAAAAACACCAAACATGTACGTTTGCTTACAAGCTTGTAAAATGTCACAACAACTGAGTCAGTAATTAAACATGATATTCTTGAATATCTCAAGTGAGGAGTAGGAATGTAAACATCACTTCTAGGCAACATTCATCTCCTTATTGATATCTCTAACACTCTACAAAATAGAATCTCATCGAAATTTAAAGCATGGGGTATTAATGGGGATTTTGTTTGTTTGTGTCCACAGCAGTAATCCAAACAAGATAATATATGAAGAATATAAAAAGCACACAGCATAGACCCAAGTTCTCTGACTTTTCAAAGAAATCACCCACATCAGTGTGTATTTGATACCCCATCATGCCCTGCAATGATACCTCTGTGTTATATTGTATAATATCACAGCTTAGTTTGGTTTAATTCTCTTAGAAATAGAAACATGAGTTTGTTTCACTAAATATATTTCACAATTCACAATTATTTCACAATACTGTAAATTTTGCAACTTGCCTGCTCTGTATGCAAAACAACAATGCCCTAAAGACACACACAGACCTGCTTAACTTTTTCATAAATCCAGAAGCCAAATAAATACATTCACAAACTTCTCTTACTTCTAATCAATATAATACAATTAGTATCTAATTTCTTATAACGCAACTCCATCTCCTCTGCACTATATAACCTACACCAACTACCTTAAATCATCTTACTCTATTGGCTGAGGAAACAACCGCATATTAAAACACACAAGCTCGTTACTCCGTTATAAAAAGCAACATTCAAATTCTGACAAACTTACAAAAATACTGTTGATGATTCTTAAGACATGTAGAAGTCAGCCCCCGGGCCACGAGTTTCATTAAACCGGCTGCAGCAAAAGTGGATTCATCCAATAAATAATGTGCTATTTTCAACATGGGAAAGGTTCTACATCTATTAATGTCCAAAAATATTCCTAACTATTAAATAACCAATTTTCACAAAACTTAATGAAGCATTTAGGGATGCGTATCGTTAGGAGTTAATCCATACTGCTTATTGATTTCTTCTGATTAGTGTGCAAGAAAACGAAAAAAACAAATAACAGAATTAAGATAAATGTGAAGGGATTTACTGCTTGGCAAATAGAGGGAAAAGGGGGTGGTTGATCTCAGCCTCAATGTATACAAGAATGTCAATACCCAGCTCTACGCAACACCTCCCTAAAACTTTTGTTCTTACTTCACAAACGCATCTTGTGATTTACTAATTGCATTAACACTGTTAAAAGGTAAGAAACTATTTGTAATATCTACCAAATTACACATTCATCACGACACATTTATAGTTAGGTGAGAGCCTGTGATAGCAGGCTGGAAAAACAAACTTCTCCCAGCCTGCCCTGACAGCATATACAACCATATGTCTATGTGGTGTTTACACAGTAAACATAGTTCTGTTTTCTGTATCAAATCAAACAAATAGTCAGGCAGGGCAGTGGGAGAAGCTGCTCCATCACATCTCATCAGTACATTCCCAATCTGCCTATAGATGCTGATTTCTGCATCCAAAACTAAATGATATTGCTTCATGAAAATGCAGGAATGAATAACACTGGAGGGAATTATGTGAAACAACCACATGATTACGTATATCTGGCTGTGAACCAGGACTGATTTTATATTTTCATTCACAAAAAAAATAAATGACCTTGTGTGTTTTTTCTCTCCGATCAGCAGATAAGCATGTCTGGATTAAAAGTATTTTTGAGCGCAGGGATTATCAATCCAATTCTTTAGAGTGCATTTACTAAAATAAGAGCATTTTGGTTAGAAATCCTCAGGAGATCACCTTCCTGGTGAGCATAAGATTTTATACTCACCATCATCATGTTTTGGCTTGAATATGAGGGGAAATATCTATTACGGAGATCACCCCAAATTATTATGAGTGGTAGCTTTTCGTGATCCTTGAGGTAAAATGTGGACCACTGATGTTAGTGCAGAAAGCAAAATGTCCTGTCTGCATTAGTACTGCAGCTCGACTTCTTTCATTTCCATACAGGGACGATTACTAAGCATTTTTCATGGAAGATGTTAGAAAGTTAAAATCCCCAGACAACTAAAGAGATTGGATTCAAATGCAAGAGGGCCTGAAATCGTATGCTACAATAGATGACAGATTCATTTCTATCTCCCTCTGGTTCTGTGAGTTTATGTTGATCTTATAAGTCAATACCTGCATTATGTCTTTACACCAAATGTACAATGAGGCCATTATTCTCAACCTATTTTATAATAAGCCTGCTGTACCCTTACAAGCAAAATCCTTTTTAATGACTACTTGATTTTAATATAAGATGATGTCACAGAACTGAGCCCTTAAAGAGAATAAAAGACAGCAGTAGATGAAAGCACTGATCCAGTCTTTTTCTGCAGAGGTAGCACACAACTGTCAAGCCTCACCCAGGGGGGCTGAGAACACGCAGCTGAAGTGCTGAAGCAAGCTCCCTGTTCCTCTCTCAGCATGTTTTAAACACGGTCAATGACAGCAGCACACAAAACAACCTCTCCCCGATAACATCTCAGCAACAACACTGGTTCATTGTCTGACAACAGGTCAGGGACTTGATTATTAAAATTAGATGAGTAGATGAAGAGGTAATGATACACAGACAGCACTTTGAGACAGGAACCAATTATATAAACAATTAGGATCAACAGTTCTCCTTTCATGCTTTTCTCTGTGTACATTAGAACCCTCTCATACTGATTGTGCATACCCACTTTTTTTCATTTGGGACCCAAGAAGAAGTTTGTCTTGTTGTAGAGACATGATACGGCAACTACTCTGAGGACACCAGACCAAGTTTGCGTCTTAATTAACTACAAGGTTGGAACTACAAGCCCGGAGGTGAGAAAATAACACTGCAAAAAATAAGAAAATTACACCTTCTTTGTTACTAGAAATGACTAAATGTATCACTAATGTCTACTTATCTACCTGCCATCTTCCTTGCTGAATTGTCAACCAGAGATTACAGGAGGATGAAAGAGATCAACAATCTAAAAGACCGTTTTAAGAAACCCTTCAGATGTGCACCTTGTATACGTATGGATAATATTGCTTTTACACTGGAAAATGTGGAGTATTATGTAGAAAATATCCAAAACAAAGCTAGTAAGCTAGACCCTCCCTAACCCCTTTGGCAC